>NC_047048.1:52173413-52475617 GCF_011762595.2 Tursiops truncatus | reverse complement strand
TTTGAATAATTTCAGTAGGGAGAGGGTTAAGGGGTTAAGGGAGAACATGTAAGTACGATTTGTAAACACCTGAGCTAAGAGACCTTTATGTGTGTTCTCATTTCATCTCTAGATAAGAGAAGTGAGGTAGGTATTTACACAAAAATTAGAGAAAAGGACTTGGAGTTATAGGAAAATTAAGTGATTTACAAGCTAAGCTAATGTGACAGAATTAGGATTTTAGAATTACTAGTTTTACTTAGAAGATAAAGGACAGAGTGTACATCAACTATGCTTCAATAAAAAATATTTTTTAAAGATCTGTAAAATGAAAAAAATACAAAGATGATAGAGATAGAGGACAGAAGACATGAACAGCTATGCATGTGGAAAGTATTTGGTAAACTGCCAACAGGTGAATCAGTTCCTTTAGACTAAATGCTATAGGAGAGACTAGTTTGCAGATCAGCTGACTGAATGAAGGGCTGGGTGTTGTGAGACCCATATCTGCGTGGGTAGCTTGGGGTGTAGTGGCTTGGAAATACTGTGCTAAGAAGTGTGGACACTTTCTGGACAAAGGACTGTTGAGATATGAGAGTGGCATCCTGGATAGTAAGTCTCTGGAAG
The DNA here is from genome assembly GCF_011762595.2 of Tursiops truncatus. NCBI lineage: Eukaryota > Metazoa > Chordata > Mammalia > Artiodactyla > Delphinidae > Tursiops > Tursiops truncatus. The sequence continues at coordinate 52,475,011 of NC_047048.1, read as the reverse complement.
AGTCACTGATGCGAATTGACAGGATTACCCCATGTAGGTAAAGGGAAAGAGTATTGACCATAGCATCTTTCAGTTTCTAGATTTCTTGAGAAAAGATAAGGAAGGGGAGACTATTGATGTGAATCTGAGTTTGGCAAGTTAAGTACATCTGTGGAGAAGTATTAAAGATGACGTATTTTTATTTTTTTTGACGTATAGTTGATTTTTATTTTTTTGTTGATTGACGTATAGTTGATTTAAAAGGTTGTGTTAATTTTTGTTATACAGCAAAGTTATTCAGTTATATATATATACATTCTTTTTTTATATTTTTTTCCATTATGGTTTATCACAGGATATTGAATATAGTTCTCTGTGTTTTACAGTAGGACCTCATTGTTTATCCATTCTATATGTAATAGTTTGCATCTGCTAATCCCAAACTTCCAATCCATCCCTTCCCCATTCCCCCTTCCCTTTGGCAACCACAAGTGTGTTCTCTATGTCTGTGAGTCTGTTTCTGTTTCATAGATAAGTTCATTTGTGCCATATTTTAGATTCCACATATAAGTGATATCATATGGTATTTGTGTGACACTCTATTTATATTTAACTTTAATAAGAAAGATATTTGTGAAAATGTTACAAACTAGGTGTGGTCATATGAGCTAAAACCCAAGTGAGATATAAAACATACATATCTCAAAACCAAATGAGATATAACAAAGAGGTATTGCAGAATTTCTCATTGGCTTTGCTACAAGGAATCTATTTGAAAGGATTTATAACTACCTTAATTATTAATACATATTTGTTGAGCTTCTTTGCTCTCTAGTCTAGACCAAGGTATGGTGGCAGGACCATGGGACCCATGAGAATTATAAGATATGACTTTTGCAATTTGGTTAACAGATCAGAACATACATGGGAAACCGACAGGGAACAGGATAATACAGATAGAGCCCAAATATACTACTCAGGAACTTACTTCCTGAGATGGAAAAGAGAAGGTCAATATAGTGTAGTTGGTGCTTGAAGAAAATATTATCTTATTAAATATTGTAAGAAAGTCCTCAATAATTTTGTATGATCTATCATAGAAAAATAATAAAGATGATAAAATAATTCTTATCATGTGCCAAGAACTGTGCCAGTGGTGTTAAAAACATTATTTGATTTACTCTTCCCAACATTTATAGAAAAAGGTGCCATTTTTAAAAAAGAGGAAATTTAGGACCAAATAAGGTAATTATTGAGAGATAAGGGTTAACTTGTCCAAGACTGACCCCTGCAGTCTGGTTTCTCATAAAAGTAGTTTTCCTTCTGCAGTGCTCTGTGGGAAACTTGCTATGGTCAGGGTTTTAGCCAATCAATGCCGGGTAACAGCAAGGCTTGGACCCCAAGCTTTTTCCTTTCATGCTCAGTCCTGCCAGGGGAGGGGTCTATGCTTTCCCAACCAAGAACACCCACGTGGCTAACCATGCTGCTAGCTCAGCATGTAATCCAGCTACAATGACAGGTCTTGGAACCCAGCTTCCTGATTGTGCCAGAGCAGGGGCTTGTGGCTCCCTCCACCCCCAGTCACAAGACCTGAGCTGGCAGGAGAAAGTTGGCACTAAGTTTCTGTCATTCATTTTACCATCATATCCCTGTCCTTGATCATGTCAGGGCCTAATCATGTAATATGCAAATCTCCATGGCCCAAGGGTCAAAATCTCTCTTGCAAAGTCAGAAGTCAGTCCCTGACAAATCATAGGTCACTGCCCCAGACTCAATGAGGGCACCAGGAGACATGTATGCCTGCTGCTGATGCTGGGGTGGTGAGTTTCCCCTCTCTCTTCCCTTCCCTCTCCCCTCTCAGCCCTCCAGCTGCCCTCCTAGTGTTTGTCTGCACAGAAAACTCAGTCCCAGAAAACAGGACTCAGGGAGCCTTCAACTAGAACACATTACACATGGTAATACAAAAAATTGTTCAAACAATTATGCTCTTTAAAATATGACTCCTATTCACTGCTTTGGTTTCCCTGCCTTTGTGCTTCAGGCTAAATATTACTCAGATTCCTGCCAGGCTGGGTGCTTTCTCACCAATTATCTGAAAGGCCCAGAGAACGGTATTTACATCAAAGCCAGGCCTCCTGACAAAGGCCACCTGGCCACTGCACACACAGGCATCTCTCAGCTCCTTGCTCCACTTGGCAAAAAGCTATTTCCATCTCAGTCACAACATAACAAAGGACTAATTGATGGAAGCATTTTTTTCCATCTTTCAAAAAATAAATTGAGCCAACCCCACAAGCTCATCTAGAGGAATTAATTAGGGAATAGGAAATCTCCAAAGCCATCCTTAGATTGAGATTGAACAAAGCCCAGAGAACAGATGGCTTTTCATCTGAATTCTTTAAAACCTTTAGCACTCTGCTAATTCCCCTACAGGAATGAAAAAAAGATATTGCTAAATGAATTTGAGCAAACATTTCACCAGGTGTTCCATTCCCCTAAGGTTCATGTTGCTCTAGGAAAAACAAAAACAAAAACAAAAAAAAACTAACAGGTATCCTCCCCACTGATATTACAGCAATTTCTCTGTACATCTGAGTCCTTCCCTTAGGGCTCATCGTAAACCTCCCCAGCATTTCTGACTACCAAGCTGGGGGAGTGATTCCCTTACTTGACGCAGCTGATCAGAGACAACTGCTTAGAACTTAAGGATGATGTCAACACATGCAAAACAAAATCAGTAACCAAGTCATTGTGCAAGCAAAACAGAAAAATAGGAAACAATTTTGTATTCTGTTCCAGATATCTGGAGATTCCTGGGACAAGGGTTGCTGAAGCTTGATTGTGTTATTCACATAGTTGAGTGGATTTTTTTCCAGGACAAATTTGACATATAGAAATACAATGAGGGGAGTTCCCTGGTGGTCTAGTGGTTAGGATTCTGGGTTTTCACTGCCGTGGTCCAGGTTCAATCCCTGGTCCGGGAACTGAGATTCCGCAAGCTGCACAGCCAAAAAAAAAGAAAAAAAAAGGAAAGAAATACAATGAGGGAGATGCGTGCTGCCTCTCCTTTGCCTGTTTCACAAGAAGCTGTCCTCCTCCATGGGATCTGGCAGGGTAAACTGCTGGAATTTACACATTTTCCATTTCAAGAGTTTCTAAATACACCTCCCATGAGAATTTGGTATAAATTTTAAAATTTCATTTATCTATCATCTATTTTGATTCACATTTTAGACTGAATAATTTTATTTAGAATTTTGATATTCCACTAGAATATTAGAACATTCTGATATCCATTCTTTTTTTTTAAATAACAATTTACATTAATCATAATCTATACCCATAGACTAAACCATGCCAGGGGAGAGTCCACTGGACCAAGGAAACTCTAAGATACATTTCTGATACAGGTAAATGCTGATACATGGGTTAAAATGTGCAATGAGCAATTCTGGGATGGGGGTCATAAAGGGAAATTGAACCCCTAGGAGAAAATACCTGAAGCCAGTCAGCAAAATGGAGGATTTGGGTTTCCAGTGTTCGGCCCCAGCCCCAAGACACTCCACACCCTGACCCACAGACTCAAGCCTTCACTGGCAACAGCTATCTGGGTCACTTCTTTCCCACCTTACTGCTACCTGCCCATCACAGCTGCCATAACAGCCCTTATGTCCACTGTTCTCAACTGGCCCAGTCTCCTCTACCCTAGAAAAAGTTCTGACCACACAGAGGTCCACTTCTTTCATGGTGGGTGTAAGAGAATTTTAGCCCCAGGAATCTTTTGTTCTAAAGGGAAGGGCAGCTAAAGTGAAACTTCTAGAAGCAGAAGTTGTGCTAAAAATAAATAAATAAATAAATACAGTTATACACATAGAATGTGTTTATATTGGTTATAACACTCATTCATCCAATAAACAGTCAGCAAGCACTCTGCCAGGAGTTAAGGAAAAATTAGTGAGTAAAGTAGATACGCTCTTTGTCCTCTTAGAGTTCTACATTCCTTATGGGAAGGCTGTCAAATATCCCCACATGTATATAATTACAAACTAAATCAACACTATGAAGATTAAAGGATAAGAAGTGTATAAAAGTGGAAACCAGTCTAGGCAGGAATGTCAATCTTCCATGAAAAATAAATTTTTGAACTGATAGAAAAATGAGTAAGCGATAAAGTGTAGAGGGCAGCCTGGTGAGGGGAAACAGCATGGGCAAAGGCCCTGAGAGAGGGCTAGGCTGAGTGTGTTTCAGGAATTGAAAGAGATCCACAAGGGCTGGAAGGAAGCTGGCAAAGTCTCAGAGGTAGAGGAGCGGTTTCGGCCTGCAAGGCCCAGAGGGACAATGGAAGCCTCTTGTCTTTTTTTTGGGCCTGGAGCTTCATCCAGCTGCCAGGAAACCAAGAGACAACGTAGAACATGCACCTCAGAAGTATACCACACAAGGGATCTAGGAGATAGTGCCTTTATTCACCAATTCTCGTGAATCTTTCATTGAGAGGTGAAGGGAGGCATACTAATTTCCAGCACCTCAGGACCACAGGGCCTGAGTTGGGCACACAGTGCTCAGACCCCAGCAGAGAAAGCCTTGGTGGTGGGAGGCTGGGCCACACTGGTGAGGCTAAAGATACCTGGACCAGCCACTCTTATTATCAGCTTCAACACCACAGATCAACACCTGTGCACTCCTTCCTGCCCACAGAGCAGCATTAGTAACACCAGATATCAGCAAAATTCCTATCTCCATTTTTATTCTTCACAACCTTCTACACTTACATAAGGGTACTGCCTGTGTGACTAGTTAAGGCTCAAGTACTGTCTGATGCTCTCGAAAAGACTCAGCAGGGCTTCCCTGGTGGCACAGTGGTTGGGAGTCCGCCTGCCGATGCAGGGGACGCGGGTTTGTGCCCCGGTCCTGGAGAATCCCACGTGCCGCGGGGCGGCTGGACCCGTGAGCTATGGCCGCTGGGCCTGCGCGTCCGGAGCCTGTGCTCCGCAACGGGAGAGGCCACAACAGTGAGAGGCCCGCGTACCACAAAAATAAAAATAAAAAACATAAAAAGACTCGGCAGTAGTTGGGGGTTATTACACCCATTTTACACACTAGAAAATTGGGAATTCCTGAGACAAAGCAAAATGTTCAAGGCCCTGTATCTAAAAGAGAAGCACCTTCAATTCCATTCAAGGCATCATTTTTCATAACCATTTTTATTCCTGCCATGCTATGATTGACACAACAGACATATGACAAGATAGTCTGCAAATTTGCTTAATACTTAATCATACAACTGCATTCAGGATCCCTAGGGAAAAAGATCTTCCCATTATTTAAGTTAGTCTATCTAATTCTAAAATGTAACAGAATTCCATTTAGAATAATAATAAAAAGCACCAATAGGATGAAAATAAAAGTATGAGTTTCCTTTCCAATAGACCAACATCTAATGTAGTTTAAGTGATGAGCAAGAATTATGGAAAACAATAGAAGTTAAAAAGAGGAGTCCAGTAGGGTTGACTTCACTGCCATCTGAAAATGGAGGACAATTACGTAAGCGAACTCTCTTAGAATGTAGATAAATGTCACAGGGAATATAACTCCTTTTTAGACCTAACATCCTAGTTCTTAAGCTTTACTTGCGAGAGTAAATGAAACTAAACTCAGAAAATCATGGTTTTCTGAAATTCTATCGCTGTATGAAAAAGTTCACCAATAGTCCTCAGATCAATTTCTGAAATGCGCATTTAGACTGCAGAAAATAATTTTTCATATGCAAGTATTATGGGTCAAATGTCAGCTTTGGGGGCAGAGGTTGTGTTTTATAGACGTGAGCTTTAATGTGCTTCTCATATTCTGGTTTATGATATTCCTTTTCAAAGTGAATATTTCCACTCTGTTGTCCAGGGCGCCAGTCTTACTGTTGATATGTGTCGAGTCTTGAACATCATGCCACATTGAAAAATGAGCCCCACCATGGTTTTACATGATGCCGTGAGACGAGAACATAAAGAATAACCTGGTCTGAGACTGTCCACTATAAAAAAAAAAAAAAGAAAAGAAAAGAAAAGGAGAAAATTTTGTAAGTAAGAAAGCAAAATTTTCTGAGTGCCTAATTTCTGGGGGAATTTCTGCTGCCCGTGCAGCCCAGCTCCGTACTTCCCAACACGCCTGACTCCATTTCCTGCCTTGCACCATTCCTGGGTAATTGCTGTCCCATAAGGATAGGAAAGTATATATTTTTTCTCAAGATGACAAAATATTGCTTTCAAAGGAGACATTGCAAGAATAAGAATTGTTGCAGGTTCTTACAAGGGAAGTGTTTGGGGTTGGGGGACATTCTTTGTTTGTTTATATTCACTCTAAATTTTGGAGCACAATCTACTTTCAATATCCTCTCCACCTGGCAGTTAAAGCTAATGTCAATGTGATGGGAGATATCTTCAACTACTGGTAAATGTCCAAAGCCTGTCTCATGGCCTCAGGGACAACATACACAAGTGCTAGAAATTCAAATTCCTTTTTATACAGTTTTACTCTAATTTCACAGAAAGCTCATGCATGTAATAAAATGCCCACCAATAGTAGAATCTAAATTTCTCAACCAAACCCAGATTGAGAATTTTAGAACCTATAAGAAAGTCAGATAGAAGTATGCCACCTTGGAATCTGTAGACCACTTAGCCCAAACCCATCAACAATTTATTGACTTGTCAAATATAAAATACTTCCTTTCAGTGATTCTCTTTTCTACTATGCCTTTGACACTTTTGAAAATATTTGGTGAAAGGGCATTTATTTTAAACTGTTCCATGCCAACAATGGTTTGTGACTCTACATCTGATTCCTTCCAAATTTTATAGTAGACGGTGTTTGAGGGTGGGTTTGTTTGATTTTAATTGGACACAGATGGAATTTAGTAAAATGGAATTACAGAAGTAAGTGATACTTGGGGTGATACCAACAATGTATCAAATAAATTATCCCCAGAGATGCTGTGTTGGTCTTAGGTTCTTGCCTACAAAAGATTAAAAGATTCTTTAAAGATGTTATGTCCTAAGTCTTGACATCACCCACAATGGAGGGTCCCCTAGGTTGTCCTAGCTGCTATGTCTTCTCTGCTCCACACCCTTGTCTATGTCATAAAAGTGGACATAACACATAGAAATTCATAATTCTAAGAAAACAATGATAATGGATGCCCCTGTTTTGAAAAGAAATAACAGTGCCTTCTAATTTTCAAATGTCTTTTTACCTGTTTTATGGGTAAATCTTTTAAAAAAAAAACCAATTACAGTTCTAGACATGTGTGGGTATTGTGGGGTTTTGCCACTAACCACAAACCACATTGTTTTTTAAAAAATTGAGACTTTTTACTTTCATTGATTTGGCGAGACTTTTAGCAAACAAATTGTTTCAGAACATTGACGTCAATACAGTGTAGTGTGCTGGGTGATGAGGTATTTCTCTTATAAAGAATGACCAATATATTGCTCACTCTTCATTCAGACATGATAAACAATTTTACTGTTCTTAGTAACAGAAGGACATGTGAGAAAATTTTTTTTTAATCAGGATTTTTAATGTAATTTTTGATACTAGTGTTTCTCATACATTGAAGATTTTAAGAAAAATATATAATATCTTGATTTTAGAAAATAGAACACTCAGTCCTCTCTAAATGAATTCAAATCATCTAAAGCATCCATTGGAAGAAAATTAAGTTTGTAGAATTAAACTATCTTTTATTGAGACCATAGTTATATGATATTTAGAAATTTGTTTACATATCTCATTTAATTTTAAAATCTACCTTTTTATAAAGGTGCTATTCAGTTCTTCAAATAAGGATACTAAATGCCAGATAAGGTTATCATATGTTAGAGTAGTGGTTTCTATATTATAGGAGCACTGGAATCATCTGGAGGGCTTTAAAAAAATACTGACACCTCTGTCCTAACTCCAGAGATTATAGATTATTTGGTCTAGGGTATGACCTAGTCTTCAAAGTTTTTAAGAGATCCCTAGGTAATTCAAATATAAAGAAAAGTTTGGAAACTCTTGGCGACAAGATAGAACCACATACTCTTTTATATTGAGGCTCTTAGAAGTCATTAACTTTCTGAATTGCATTGAATATAGCCTGGGATACTAATCAGAGAATTCTAGAAATTGATAACATCCTAATGTTACACTTTAATGAGAGAGATATCATTTTCTTCCTGGCTTGGTGATGAACTCAATGTCTTATACACAGTGTTATTATTCTATATGATGATAATAATATCTAGATTAAATGAGACCTCCTCTGTATCAGGTTTGTTTTTTATAAGTATTTTTGCATGTGTTTTCCATAATGCTGTAAGAGAGCCTTTTACCCCTTTTAGAGGTGAGTAATCTGACACACAGAGAAGTGATGTAGCTTGCTAAATGCTGCATAGCCAGTAAATGGCAAAGACAAGATTCAGACCCAAATGTGGCAGAGCCTATGGCCCATGCTCTTGACCACCATTGTATCTAATATGACTTCAATATTCGTGGATGATAACAATAAAACAGTTTCAACTAGGGGCTAGCTGCACTGTTAAATAGTCAAATATTCTTATCAAATTCATCCTTGAAGATTTTTTGTTTTAAGTGTCTTTTGTTGAGGCCTCTGGCTTCCTTTATTTGATCTCAAAATATATAACTGGGTGCCAGATCCTACTTCTTCCTTTCTCAACATACTGTATGTCTCCATTGACCATTTATTCATTCAACAATGAAAGAGAAATAGAAGGTTATTCACTGCTATTTTTATTTGGGATTTGCCACATGCAGTTGAAGTAATTTTTAAGTTATGCACAGGAGATGGAGTGGAATGTAGACAAGGGTCAGTCTATACAAGGCACAAAAACTTCAAGAACAACTGTGGGAACTATACCCACAGATACACAAAGTAGCTGAGCAGGAAGCAGTAGACACCCCATGAACTTTCCTACTGCACACTGGATTCCTAGAGCTTTTCCATTATTTCTCATGGCCTATTAAATCCCCAAACAGTTATTGAAGACACTTTAGAAAATATAAACATTTTCCCTCTTTTGGGATTGTTTGTCTGATTTAATGACGCAAATAATCTCTAAAAGAATACATTTAAAATCACATACTGTGTTATCATAGAGTATACTCTATAATCTATACTCAGAATAGTCAATATGTGAAAAACACAGCAGCTCAATATAAAAAACTCTTCAAAAGCAGAGAACATGCATTGTTTATGAAATATTTTTTCCTTAAAAAATTGCTAACCCTTATTCCTAATCCAATCTGAAAGAATATAACATTTATGAAAAGGAAAGCTTGCTATTAGCAATGATTTTCGCAAGTGAAAATAATCACCACCAAATTTTAAAGAGCAATCAAATAAATAATTCATTATATTCTAGAAATCTGAAGGAGGTATTTGAGAAAGACTCAGGAAATTCACCCAAAACTCAGAAGTAAAGGATTTGAAGAGAAAGCAAATGATCAGAGATATAAGAACAAGACATTTAGAACCAGGAGATTGAATAAGTATGAAACAGAATTCTAAAAAGCAAAGAGATGCAATAATCCAATTAATTTTAAAATATCTGAACTGAAGAAAGTTTTGAACAAGTAGTTCAGGAGTCTAAGAATAATAGATATTAATAAAATTGACATATAATGTTATATTAACTTCAGGTGTACAACATAATGATTTATTTGTATATATTGTGAAATGATCACTACAATAAGTCTACTTAACATCTGTCACCATACGTAATTACAATTTTTTTTCCTGTGATGAGAAATTTAAGATCTACTCTTTTCACAACTTTCAAATATTCTATACAGTATTATCAACTATGGTCACCATGCTGTACATTACATCCCCATGACTTATTTTATAACTGGAGTTTATACCTTTTGACCCCCCTCACCCATTTTGTGTGTTTTGTAAGAATATAAATTAATCTCAAGTTTAAAAAAATAAAAATTGACCCACAATTAAACAAATTTAATAACTTATTTTGTATTTCTTTGAGTATAAAAATAAAATGTTCTAAAAGCTTCTAGGCAGAAAGAGTAAAATAAGACCTATGAAGATACCATCATACTTTTCTTCCACAGCAATGTATTGAATAAGGCAATAGGGAAGTATTTTCTGGGTTTTAGGGGCAATGTTTGTGTCCCAAGAATTCTAACCTCAGCCAAGTCAACATTTATTAGTAAGGATAGAAGGACCTTCTCAGACATACAATGACTCAGAAAGTGTGCTACTCAGTTATCTGTCTTGAAAAAAATTACTCAAGGAAGTGCTTCACTTAACCAAGAAATGAATCAAAACCAATAATTAACTCAATTTGAGGGTATGTGTGGTTCAAAAGAAAAGGCAGTGAGTAGTGAACTTAACACAGGCCTGGTGTCTGAGTAACTGTTATAAACATAGTTAAGAAACTTGACAAATGTCAAAAAGTAATTCTTGGATAAGAAAGAACATATCACTTAAAAATAAATCAATGAAAATATCTTTGTTTTATTTAAATTAAAACAAGGTAGTGGCAGGACTGAGGAAGAGGAAAGAAATGAAGATATTCTAAACTTCTCTTTTTATTTAATATAGCAAATCAATTTGTTTTATTAATAACACCTATTGATTTATTTATTCATTTAGCAAATAGTTGTTTAGCATCATCCCTGGGCAAGGACCTGCTCAATGCTGGTATGGCAGAGATAAATGATCAGATCTTAGTCCCTCCTTCACAGTGTGTACATTCTAATTAACAAATAGATTATTTTTAATGTGAAAATAACCAAAGTGAATAAAGACAGCATATATAACTTAAAATCACTATAAAGAGAAAAGTGTTAAGAACATTTAAGCAATATTTCTAAAGATAGAAATAAAGAGAAGATGTAAAACAAGAAATCAATGAATGCAAAAATCACCAAAATAATTCTTAGGAAAGCTCAGTAAACTTATATAGATTTAACACCTATTAAAAGAAATTTGTAGATTATATTAAAATGTATTTTAAATATGAACAAAAGACACTGGTAAAATTTAATGATGCTTTTTTAAAAATAGAGGGATAGGCAAACTACGACAGGAAACTATAGATAAATAAACAGCAAGGATATTGATGTGAATATAAGGAGAAGTAGAATTCTAGCTAAAACTTAAATATTAAAAGATAAGTGTATCTTATCTTGATAAATGTGTAGCTCACAGTGAAGAATAATCTAGTCTTAAACTTTTAGGTATCAAAAAATGTTAGTAACATGTAAAACACAAAAGGTTAGACTTAAGTAATATTAAAATTATAATGATGCAGATATAATTACAATGACTTAAAGATCTATTTTCATCAATGCTAGATAAGGAAGACAGAACTTATATGGTAAAGTCAGATAAATATAATGATTTGAAAAATGAGCTGATGTTAATAGCTACATAACAGAAACTATATACATGTTCATAAAACAAAAATAAAAACAAATTCAACTGTAGTTAAAACATCATTCTCATTATATTGATTTTAAAGAGTAGAACTTAAGTCTACATATTTTGATAATATGGAAATAAAACTAGAATTTCCTAACAAAGGAATGACATTTTCAAGTCAAAAATTTAGAAAGTAAAAAAGAAAAAGAAAGGAAGAAACTATTTGGAGTGATAATGGTAACTGTTAAGGTGTACATGTAAAAATTTATGGAAAATTTTCTAAACCTAAATTTAGAGGAAAACAATATTTTTCATAATATCTAATCTTAAACTATATAATCTAAGCATTCAATTCAAGAAGCTAGAAAAAAATCAATATTTCATATGGTTCTTTTATAATCTGGTACAATAATAAATGATATATATTTTTAAATAGCATAACTTTAGCTTTTATAGATAATCAAAGAAGAAATGTGCATTTCAACAGCGTCTTTTATAATACCAAAAGGAAAATGTGGCTCTTTCTCAGTACAACTGCAAGGAAATATTTTTTCTTTTCCTAGGATTTATAGATTTATGTTTTTTTAATCAAACAAATTATTCTTTAAATTTAGGGTGCAACTGACAGTTACTTTAGTAAACTCCCCATTATCCTCAGGTTTGTCATCTATTTTGCACTGTGCTTAAATTTTTAAACCAACCCCAAGTGGAGATACTGACATAATTGTGCTATGCTGGTAAACGTTTAACACCGCTCACTGCAGCGGGGGTTGTGGTGATGACTTATAGCATTCAATATTTTCTATAGTGTAAAAAGTCTCACCGTGTCCAATTTCAAGCTATCGCCTTGGTGTCATTAAATATGAAATTGGAAAAAGACGCACAGAATCAGCTTTCATTATCCAGTGCAAACTCACTCCAAGCACACCACGATATATGTGCCATTAATGAGATTATGAATACCTAATTATGGATGCATGGATGGCTGAATGAATGGGTGAATGGACGAATAGATATATAGGGCAGATAAAATTATTACTTGATAGGGATATCAAATTAATTAGTATAGTTTTGTTGTTTGGTTTATTTAATCCTTCAGTTCTATTATTAAAAATTGATAGGAAGAAGGAATAAGGTGGTGATATCTGTCTTTCACTGCCATTTCTGAGCTAGTATGAGAACTTGTTGGAAACTTGTTGGAAAACTTTAAACAAGCAATGGAAATCATGAAAGGATTTGTATCAGAAATACATAGAATAAAAATTTTGTTAAGACCAGCTATGGATTTGGAAACTTCTCTTAAGAGAAATTTGTTCAGCAACCTTGATTCACTGCACTCACACATTTCTTAATTGACATTTATGTGCTTGTGTAAACTTAACTGTTAAATTAGATGGTTATAGTTGACAAATCGCCCAAAGTTATAAAATGTTATGGTTCTATGACTGAGGTGAAGCTACTTCTCTCATCATCTCACTGTCTCCTTTCATTCATTAAAGGTAGGAAAGTAATGATTTTATTCATGATGCAGCTTTTTAAGGACAAGTCCTTAAAATTAAAAATTTTAGTTACATACTGCATGTTTTGCATTTTGTCCTCATTATATTCAGAGGAAAACAGGGTTTAGAAGGGACATCTTGCCTACTGAATGACTGTGTTCCTTGACTCAAAATCATGAGATGTCTAGCCCAGAATACATGCTTTGTAAATGTCTTTAAACTGATATTATTAGTAAAGAAAATTAATTAGTCTATGTTCTAGATGCATTAAAATTGAGTTCAGATATATATATATATATATATATATATATATATATATATATATATATATATATATAAATCTGATCACCACTCACACATTATAGGCTACAATATTTATTTCATTTGTCAAATTCTAGTCCCAGGTTGAAATTTTAATACAGTAAAATATATTGAGATGTTCATACTGCTAAAATCTTTAGGATCAACAAGGTAACAAAAGTATACTTTGACTGTAATATTACTCTTGATAAAGAACAGGACTAATCATTTCATCTAATTCCTATTATCTGTATTTGCTCCTCTTAGATTTTTTTTCTTACAGATTTTCTCTTATCACTCTTAAGATGGTACCACCAAAATATGAAGAGAAGAGAGTCTACAATCCAAAAGATAAATCCCCAAAGTAGCAAAGTTCACTACATCTTATTTTCAATTACATCTAAATAATAAATAAATATTTTGCCTGTTTCATAGGCCACACACAAACCTTCCAATCATGGAGGATTCATAGCAGCTGCACTGGATTTATAAATTCTATTTGCAAAGAAATGGAGGAGCTAGTAAAACAGTTGCTCTGTTATCAAAATGCACACATACATGTATCATGCCAAATTTTTTGTGGTGTCCTGTGCTACAACCCTTCACCCAAACCGATGTCATCAGTCGTGTTGGATAGTTCCACTCCCTTTCCACTTGCTGTACCTGTCTGATTTGTTACCTTGGAACTTTCTCCAAAGCCATGGTAGGCTGCTCAATCTTTTTAGCCTGGACACATGAGGAAGTCAAAACCATGGGAACAACCCTCTATCACTGGCCCCTGACTTCAGTAGATTAACACTCCATCTCCCTTCCCTTTGGCAAGACAATTTTGTGGTGTGTTTTACGTGATACCTCAGGGGGTCCCCAGCTGGATTTATCCTCAGTTTCCTGCAATGATAACGTGCTCATCAGTGCATCCTTTTTCCCTGCCCCTCTTCTCCATCTTACTCTTCTCACTCACTCCCTTCTCCTTTCACTAACCGTCTCTCAAGGTACCTGCACCCAAGTTCTCCCATTAGGTTCTACCTTCAAGAGAACTCAAAGACACATCCTGGATATATAATATCTTTCCTAATGTTTTATTGTTATAATTTTCAAAGAAACAGAATTACATGGAATTATGAAATAAATGCCTATGTAATCATCACCAAGATTCAACAAGTATCAAGATTTTGCATTGTTTGTTTCATCGATCATTTTCTGAGCATATTCTCAGTAAGATTTTTTCAGAAAGGTTAATGTATCAGAGTACCTCAAACCCAATCTTGTTCCTATTATAAAAAGGAGGTACTTCTTATCACATAGATAGAATTTAATTACCAAATGAATATGATATCTTTTCAGAAGCATTTAATGACTGTTAACATTTTTTTTATTAAAATCTGCTAGGCAGTAGCAAATAATCTTTGACAAAAATGATCTACTGAAGTAATCATAAGCTATAATTCAATGAATGCTTATGAGCCCTTATTTGGTCTAGGCACTGTGCTTGGTGCTGGAGATACAGCCAAACAAAATCTGGGTGCTGTCCCATGAAGCCTACAAGACATGACTATATAAACAGTAACCAATTCAGTAAATTAATTAACAGGATTATTACAAATTCTAATTAGTTCTGATAAACAGAAGGTCTGTAAATGGTCATTGGGGAAAAGGGAATGGTGAGGGGCCACTGAGGAGATTAAGTTTGGTCTGAGGCTTGAAAGATAAGAGTGAGGCAAATGTAGGAAAAGGAGGCCAATGTGGCCTTAGTATGGTGGACTCATATATGAGATGAAGTTGGAGAGTTTGGCAGGGCTCAGAACATGCAGAGCCTTGTAGATAAAGACAATGAATTAGGATGTTATTCTTAAAGTAATGTGAAATTCTTACAAAATTTAAAATAGCAAAGATATGTGATAAGGTTTCATTTTTAAAAGATTGCCTTGTCTGTTAAGTGCAGAATAAGTTGTAGCTTTTTTGTTGACTCACAGCTAGGCTTTGAGGAGCACAAGTAGTTCCTTAGGCTTCCCCTTTGAAAAATGTGGCTTTAAAAATCCACTATCTGAACCCAGGCCCCCATTTTTCAAATAATTTCCAGGATCTCTTATCTGGATCCCTTTGTCCTGACTATTTCCTTGCCAATCTGGAACTTTCGAGTTGATCTTCCTGCAGCTTTCTTAACATAGCATTGCTTTGCTAAAGGTGACAATGATTCTCCTCTATACAAAATGATGTACAAATTCCTTAATATCTTCCTCAAATGTGGCTTCCTAGGTTTTGTCTCCAACTCTTCCCTTTCATGTTTCTTTCCTACATGCTACCCAAGTTGGATCCCTTCCTAATACTTAACTGTATACTTGCCATCTCTCTCTCTCTATATATATATCTATATATATAGATAGATATATAGATAGATATATATATATATAGAGAGAGAGAGAGAGAGACTGAGAATAGAAACTATATTGCGAATAATTAAAAACCAAATAGTTTAAAATGGGAACAAAATGGGAAGTAGGAAGTAGCCTGAATTATTATTATTAATATAGTATGGGGTTATCTTTGCCTCTTCCCTATCAACTCCATATCCCAAGCATCAGAACATCTTGATGAGTCATATAAAAATATAGTCCAAATGTGATCACTTCCACCACTGCAAGTGGAACATGTCACTGGAACATGCCACTTTGGTCCATGTCTTCCTTATCTCGTGCCTGGACTATTGCAATAGGATCTTACCTGTTTTCTCTCCTTCCAAACTTGTAATTTTCCATTATATTCTTAGTATAGTGCTTAGAATAGTTCTCATGTAACTAAAACCACATAGAGTTATTCCTGTGTTTGAAACAGATCATATTCAGAATTAAATACTTAATATGGTCTAAAATGTCCTAGATGACCTGATTTTTCACTTTATTTTCTGACCTCATCTCCAACCATTATCCCCCTTCCTTTCTGCAATTCAGTCATATGGGCTTCCTCATTATTCCTGGAATGTACCAAGAATGCTCTTACTCTTCCATCTTTGTAAACATTATTTCCTCTGCTTAATATTTTCTTCTTTCAAATATCTGTGGAGTTCACTACTTCATTGCAATCCAGCTCTGCTTAGATGT
This sequence comes from Tursiops truncatus, assembly GCF_011762595.2. Lineage (NCBI taxonomy): Eukaryota > Metazoa > Chordata > Mammalia > Artiodactyla > Delphinidae > Tursiops > Tursiops truncatus. The sequence continues at coordinate 52,458,698 of NC_047048.1, read as the reverse complement.
CACCTTATAAGAAAATCCTTTCTGGACTCCACCATCTAAAACAGCCCACTCGACCACTCCCTATTCCCTTATCCAGCTTTAGTTTCTTTAAAGGACATACTAGCTGACATATAATATGTCAATTGGTTTATTACCTGCTTGCTCCTTCTCCCATTAAGAATGTAAGCTACATGATAGATGGATCTTCATCGTTTGGTTCACTCTTATATCCCCAGAACCTGGTACCTTAACTAAAGTAGGTGCTTAATGCACATTTGCTGAATGAATGCCATAATAAAGAAGTGATATATTCACATAATGGAAAACTATACAGAAATTAACATTAATGAACTAAGTAAATATCAGCATGGAAAAAAAATAAAAAAAAATAGTGACCTTAAAAAGCAAGTTGAAGAATGTTCTGTTGAAGCATTATTATAATAATAACTATTACTATTAATAATAATAATATTATTATTATGCAAGGTGTTTGCCCAAATAGGGTATTTTCCTCAATTCATAACAAGGGTTCAACCTTTTCAGTTAGAAAAGTTAAGCATAGAAAGTACTGAAAATATTAGAAAGGACATCCATTACAGGAAGCAGAAAGAGAGAGGACCAAAGCCATGGATGGGAGACTCCAGGTTTCACCTGGCACTGAGGTAGGCAAAGGTCAGCATTCATGAACAGCCAGATCAGAGGCAAAAAATGTGTTGTCTCTGGGAAGGCTGAGTTTGTGAAGGAACATGGGAGAAAGAGGGGCCCACACAGCAAGCTGCATTTTCACACACTTAGGATAAAACCACCACCCTGCCCCATCTCTTGGGCCTTCCTGAGTTCATTGGAAGGAAACAGCCATGTTTCCTCAATTCCTTAAGTGAGAGTTAAGTCAAACAAATACTATCTTATTTTTCTTATTAAATGAGTGTAGAAGTTTTGACTGACCAGTCTCTGCTCAGTGACAGACCAAGCTGAGGTATTTTAATTTGCTCTAATAAATGTTGTCAAGGCATGTGTCTATGTTTTTTTTTTTTTCTACTTATTCCCCAACCACCCCTACTTTCCCACATGGGAAAATAGAAAAGTTAAAATCACCAATTAATAGGGCCTCAATCCATTCAAGCATAAAAAAGCTTTAATTTGTAGCATAATCTTGTTATTGTAACTTTTGATTCCTTCAAATAGACATTTGGTTATATTCAGGTACCTATTTCCTCTTCCGCTCAAAATTTACCAAAGAATGGGGCAAGATTTCTCCATTTCTTTCTCTCTCACTCCCCTACACTTGCTTTCTCACATAGCAGCACCACATGCAACAAAGGGAGAGAGGTTTTCAAGGGTGGGGAGAGAGGTTTTCAAGGCTAGAGAGAGAACCTATCATGGTGACTTAACTCCTGCTTTCTGACTAGATCCCTTTAAATCTGTACTTAATATAATCGAAGAATGTACATTTTGAAACTTCTCACTTGATATATGTGGCAATTTAAACATGTAATGACTTAGAAATGGCAGTCATTATTTTGAACTGTGTTCCTCTGTTTCTGGATTCACATTGAATTTGATCATTTTTGCTGTAAGAACACATCTTGCCTGTCAGTGGCCTCCAGACATCCTAAATGCTGCCCCCAAATTAAACCAGACTCTCAGCCCCAGGAAAAGATCAACATTTTTATAGGACACAGCATGGTGTTACGTTTGCTCAGGACTTTTGTCTTCTTAATTAAATATTTTTCAGTCCCTGTCTCAGAAATTGGAAAACCCAATTGAAATGACTCAAGGTACATAGTATTCCAAGCCTGTCTATGAAATGGTAGCTAAAAGCCATAAAATTATGCTGCAAGTATTACTGGGTAATTTTCAAGGATATTCTTTGAGAATATAAACAATGGCCTAAAAGCCATAGACCTTATTAATTTTATTAAACAAAAACAATTGTGTCACATTTCTGAAAAGTGATATTATCATCATATAACCCTCATTGATAACAGCAGATGGGTGGATTTTTTTTTTTCAGTAAAAGGATGGTCAGTCCTGATTTAATATGGGATATATTCAATATCAGACTGAATCATCCTTGTCCTTTGTCATGCCACCTATATCTGCCCCAAGAATGCTGTCAACAGAAGGAATACTGGTTACTCCCAGTCTCCTGGAATCCCTCCAAAATATTTCACAGAGCCATACTTCCAAGAGCTGAAGTTTTTTGGAAAGTGATTGTCATGCTACTTACTGAATGACAATAGAGTCTGTCTATAATTAAACTTGAAATAAAAAATAAAAGCCTTTATAAGATTTGAGCAAAACCTGGAAATTGGGCCAAAGGCACAGAAATATGTGATACCATCACCCAAAAGATTTTTTTTTAATAAGTAATTCAGACATGTGATTCTAACAAGTGATAAATACTAATTATAGATTCACTCATTTAAATTCTAAACTAAATCTAAGACAAGAGGGATTTTGTTTTTAAATATTAATAATTATTTTATTTATTGACATTAATTTATAACTTATTTACTTCCTAAATTATGTTTGAATGATTTGCAATGATTAAAATACATACAACAAAACTTTTTCTTCCTAAAGTACCAACAGGACTCCTTTGAGAAATACTGTTCTACCTGAGAAAAATCAGGGTTACATTAATAAGGGCAGAGAGGAGCATAATTTTCAGAGTGTAGAGGAAGAGTGATGTCTATTGAGTGGGCTATAAGCAGGGACTGCCAGAGGAGGTTTATGGAGATCCTCCAGGACTGAAAGGAAAGTAGAACACAGTCTTGGCCCAGCTGAAGTCATATATATTCTGTTGATTTCTTGTTAGGACATGCTCACTATTTGCTTCCCCAAGGTGAATTAAAAGTGAGCACTCTCATCTGGTGGATGGGATCCACTTTTGCACCTGTATACTACATATTGCATCAACTACACTTTGTATACATAGAATTTAAGGCATGACTTTTACGTAAGCCTAACATTTGTACACCTTTGTTTACTTTGTATTATATGATTATGACTTTCCAGGAGTGGGTTAAAATTCTCCCACTACTAGAATCCATATAATGTAACGTTTAATAAAATTGTCTTGGGAAATCCCTACCGGTGTAACTTTGGCCAAATTCCTTAACACTAGAAGCTCAGTATCTTCATGTATAAAACTGGAGGTAATAAAAAGTGATTAAATGTATGGACTCTGGAGAAAAATGCCTGGTTTTAATGCTAGTGTTTCTGGCTTATATTCTATGTGATTTAAGGTAAAGTACTTAATTTCACTGTGTCTGAATTTTCTCATCTATGAAATGGCAATTATAACAGTACCTATCTTAAACAATTCCTGAGTACAGTCTAAATTACATACTATGCTCAATTGTGTTCCCAAAAGATTATATAAATTTTCCACTAGCCAGCTGAGTTGATTGGTTTTTAAGTTCACTGTAAGTACTAAGACCAGGACACAGTTTTATTGCTCCCACATTGACTTTGAAGCAGGATACTCCACTATTAGATATAGCCTAGTGCTCAGCAAAGGCATTATGTAATTGTATGCTTTGCTATGGGTAGTATGGAGGAACAATGGTAAAGTGAATACTTCACATGTTTGTGACTGTGCAGCATCCTTTAAACAACTTTCCACATTGCCAGTCAATAATTTGCCTTCCCAGCTGCTCTTACAACTAGGGTACAAGTGGAACCAGGCTTCACCAAACAGATGCACCAGTATGGGACTTCAATTTATAAGAAAGCAATGTGAGAAAGGAAGGCCCAGAAAGAATCCATTTTTTATGAAGGGTAAGAAGGATAGTGAAGTTGGTTCTCTTGGGGAAGCCTCTGGCATCACCCTGCAGCATCATGGGCATGCGTTGCTGGTTTCTGGGTCCCTGCAGTGAGTTCTTTGCTTCATCAACTCCAACAGCTTTTGCACGTTTTTCTTGGACATGTAACTTCTATCCCTGACCATCTGGCCCTCTTGGAAATTCTCTAAGCTATCAAATATCCTTCAATAAATCCCATTTCTGTTTAAACCAATCAGAATGGGTTCTGTTGTTTGCCACTAGAAACTCTGATACAAGTGAAGCAAAGCAGACAGGCCACCTCTTCAGTAAGAGAATCTGTATTTCAGACCACGAGCGAAGGTATATATCCTAGTCAGCTGTGAATTCAGATCATCTTTACTTGTACTTTTTAAACGAAAATCAATTGCCTCTTCCAAAACTATTACAGGAGCCCCCCCTTATCTTCAGGGGACATGTTAAGACCCCCAGTGAATGCCTGAAACTGAGCATAGTACCAAACACTATATATACTGTTTTTCCTATACATACATACCTATAATAAAGTTTAATTTATAAATCAGGCACAGTAAGATATTAAAAATGACTAATAATAAAATAGGACAATTATAACAACATACAGTGATAAAAGTGATGTGAATGTGGTCTCTTTTCAAAATTTACTGTTTTCTTCCATCTTAACTAGGTACTTTTCATGCTCTATGGCCAGAAAGTGTGAGATGCAGAAGCAAAACTAGCTTGAATTTCTAGCTTGAATTTTCCCTTCTTCACAATTTCATGTACAGAAGATTTGTACTTACCGTAGATCTTAGCAACATCAGAATACATTTTCCCCCCATTAGATCTAGAACTTTCACCTTTTCACTTAAAAGAAGCACTTTATGGCTTCTCTTTGGCGAATCCGAATTGCCCCATCACTCCTCTTGTGCCTTGGGGCCATGATTAAGTAAAAGGTTTACTTGAGCACAAGCACTGAGATAAACACAACAGCTACTCAGTGACTAACGGGCAGATGATTCACATCCTGGGTGAGACAGAGCAGGACAGCATGAGATTTCATCAAGCTACACAGAATGGCACACAATTTAAAACTTACAATTTGTTTATTTCTGGAATTTTTCATTTAATATTTTCAGACCAAGTTTGACCATGGGTAACTAAAACCAAGGAGAATGAAACAGCAGATGGAGGGGGGGGACTATGGTACTTCTGCTTTCACTTAAAATGTTAAGCAATTAAGACCTAGAGTCTGTCATACAAAGTGAAGTAAGTCAGAAAGAAAAAGACAAATAACGTATGCTAACACATATATATGGAATTTAAGAAAAAAAATGTCATGAAGAACCTAGGGGTAAGACAGGAATAAAGACACAGACCTAGTGGAGAACGACTTGAGAATATGGGGAGGGGGAAGGGTAAGCTGTGACAGGGCGAGAGAGAGTCATGGACATATACACACTAACAAACGTAGTAAGGTAGATAGCTAGTGGGAAGCAGCCGCATGGCACAGGGATATTGGCTCGGTGCTTTGTGACAGCCTGGAGGGGTGGGATAGGGAGGGTGGGAGGGAGGGAGATGCAAGAGGGAAGACATATGGGAACATATGTATATGTATAACTGATTCACTTTGTTATAAAGCAGAAACTAACACACCATTGTAAAGCAATTATACCCCAATAAAGATGTTTAAAAAAAAAATGTGGGTGAGGGAAGAAAAAAAAATAAGCAGTGTAATTATGTGTGGCAGTAAGATTTGCTGAGTTTAATCAGGGATATTTAAAGGTTATGGAGTAAAAGTTTCTTCAGCCTTAGCATTATTTACATTTTGGACCAGATAATTATTTATTGTGGTTAGCTGTCCTGTAGACGTGACTGGTCTCTATCCACTAAATGCCAGTGGAATCCTTACCCTAGTTGTTACAACTAAAAATGTCTCCACACATAACCAAATATCTTCAGGGTAGTGAGAGAGCAAAAGGTTGAGAATCACTTTTGGAACAAAGAAATTTTTTAGTCAAGTTGAGAAAAGAGTATTTAGGATTTATTGATTCTCCTGTGGTTTGCCCATGACTTGTCTGCTTCCCTTATATATTCAGCAATGAATTGGTCAGAGAAAATGTATAAGATAGTGGGAAAGGTAAGGACAACTTAATTGAAGCTCTTTAGATTCCCCTTCTTCGCAATATCATGTACAGAAGATTTGTTCTTATTGTAGATCTTAACATCTTACACTGAATAGATTCAATGTAACTGAATGTTGTGTGCTAGGCAACATTTGAAGAGTTTGGTAGTAGAGGATAACCAAAAAATAATAACCAAGAGAGAATAATTAAGAAAGGCTTGAAGGAGCAGTGATGGTAATCTTTTGGAAAGAGTGCCACCTATTATCACAACATTGCATTTTGAACTTTTAATCCATTAGTCAATTCTATAATAGAAACCAGTTAAAAATGTGTATCTTCATTTCACAAAACTTCAAGATGTCCATATCTAAATATATATACACATGCACATTACATATTATATACATATATGTAATGTGTATGTAAATATATACATACAGACACACATTTATATATGATCCATATATATATGGACCTCTTGCAGTTTTGTGAAACAAACGTCTCTTTTAAGTGCATCATCTTCAAATACTTCCTCTAGTATGCTTTTGAATATCCAAATTGGTATTTTTGAAAGCTGGAAAAAGAAAAAAAATTCTGTAACTTGGCTTCTTTAAACCTTTAAGTCTCATTGCAAAGTTGCCGTTTATATGAACTACGAAAGCAGAGGCATTTGGGCCAGATCTATAGTCATTGTTAGACTCTGGATCAAATTTCATTATCAACTAAAACATCATATATAATATTTCTGTGGTTTGAGCATCAAAAATTATTATACCCATTGCAAATCTATTTTATACAAGAATATTAATCTCTTGACTTGGTGTAGCAGTTATATCATATTTCTTGAAAAATGTTTATAAAACAAAAAGTAAAGTTTCTCAATTGCTTTTCTCTTACCACTTGATTGCAACATAATTCTTCACTTTATTGTCATTATGAATAATGACCTTCTATAAAGTCCTATTTTTAATATCAAGCCAAAGAATTATTTGTGCAAATCATCAGAAAACTGACAAGTCATAAGTTTTCCAAGAGCAGAAAGTTTAGAAACCTGCTCATAACAAGCATCACAAAGCAATTATCATCTGTCACTGCCCAGAAGATGTGTCCATTGTCCTTCTGTATTGAGCAACAACCTGAAGAACCAAGAGTCAATCTGGAACCGGGGAAGGAGGTGGAATGACAATGGTGATTGGGGAGCCAGCTTCCTGCATCATCTTCTGGCTTCTCACTAACCCCTCCAGCCAAGAAGCCCTGCTGAGTCTTAATAGAAGATGAAAAAGAAGAGGAAAACTGACAGAAGATTAGCTTATTTGACTTGTCACCATCCCTGGCACCTGTATTATTGGTGAACAACCTTCTTGGGTGCTGATGTGAATACATTTTAGAGAAGGTCCTCACCAATCCATTCCACTATCCATTCCATGCAAATGTACCAAGTTCTAGTTATATGCCAAACTTGGCCTAGATTTCATATACATAGTGCTAAAAATGAGACAATCATCCCTGCCTTCATGGAAGTGAAACTCTTGTTAATGACATGTTACCACATGTTATTATGTAAGGTTATGAGAGGAAAGATCATTTTTATATCATTTTTTGTATTAAAATTTTCAGGAAAAAATATGCAGGTCTAGGATTCATTGTCAGTAACCAGAAAAAATAAGTTTCAACCCTAATGCAGCAGTGTTCTCCAGTGTGTGTATCACATGTCTCTTCAGTTATGTCTACTCATTTGAGATGGTCTGAGCTGGGGGAACAATGTTAAGGTCTTTGTCTTATTAGAGATGAAGATTACTAGAATAATGAAATAAGCAAACAAGAAAACAAAATATAACATGTAGAATGAAAATAGAGGGCTGAAATGATCAGTAGAATAATGTGAGAATGTGATAAGGAAAAAGAGGAAAGTTTGAATAATTAATGCATTAGATATGGAACTCTACACACAATGATTATACTTGAATCTTCTGAGAGATAAAAGGAAGAATTTCCCAACAATTAACTTTTCAGCAGTGGAACAGTAGACTTCCTAAAATAGAACATTTCATTCAAATAGAGTCTATTTACAAAGCATTGGGAAAAAGTTGATTGTTGACCTCTAAAATCCCCAATATCAAAATTATATTATTAAAATAAAATTAAATATACAGATAAGGGGGAACTAGAGTAGTCATAATTTGTGGGAAAATTCACTATTGCCCTTGGCTATGCAAAACTTTTTCTAGGTTTTACATTAATGTGGAAGAGAAAATTAGACTTTTAAATCACTTTTACTCAATGATACATACACAATGATCCATGAAGATGGATGATCGGTATCAGAGTGTTCCCTGAAGTCAATTTTTTAAACAACTAATCTAAGTTAAGTTTATTCTCCTATGTAGAAAATGTCAGTCTAGTGAAAACATACAAATTTATATTGTAATTAATGTATGAAAAAAGAGATGGGCCATGATTAAGGCAATCAACGTGACTAGAATATGAGCCATCTCATTAATCATAGTCCAGCCAGATTTCAACATTAACAAAATGCATCATCTTTAATTTCATGGTTACCGTCCAATCCAAATAGAACAAAACACACAATTAAGCCATTTAAAATAGTTGGATTAGGTCACTGCATTTTTTGGTCAAACCCTTTCCTTTAAAAGACAATGGATTTCTTCATAGGAAACTACTGTTGGCAGGCCTACTTTTGAATACTGCCCATTGATTTTTGGATCTTCCATAAAGGGAAAGTGCCCAACTGCCCTAAAATAGACATTTCTTCTTGAAGTAACATTATTAGAGTATAAAGTGTAAGATTTTCCACTGTTTTTAATCTCAGAGGGAAAGATTTCAACATTTCATCATGGCATGTTTACTATTGCTTTTTGGGAAATACACCTCATCAGATTAAGGAAGTTCCCTTTCATTCTTGGTTTACTGAGTTTCTTTTTTATATGGATTTGTATTTAATCATACACGTTTTCTCATCATATGATCATATGACTTTCCCTTGTATCTGTTAATATGGTGAATTATACTGATTTTAAAGTCTTAAATCACTCTTTTATTATTGATATAAACCCAATTTGGTCATAATAGGTTTCATTTCCATAAATCACTGGATATCAATTTTTTTAGTATTTTCTTTATGATTTTTTTAATCAGAGAGATTGTCCTGTGGGTTCTCCTATGTGCATTTTCTTTATCAGATATTGGTATCAAGATCATGCTGGCTTCCTCAACAAAGTTGGTGATGACCCTTTTCTATTCTCTGGAAGTTTTTGTAAGATTTCTGTTATTTTTTTCCCTGTTTCGTAAATATCCACGGATGAAATGTCACTATTTGGAGAAAATTGGGTGAATGATACATAGGATTCTAATATTTTTGTAAATTCCTGCATATCTATAATTATTCCAAAACAAACTTTTAAAAAAATTCACTGGTGACACTTTCAGTTTCCAGTTCCACATGTAAGGAGCTTGGAAGTTGCTGCTCAATCTTAACCACAAGTACAAAGCTGAACAAATTTTAAAATCAATATCTCTTGGATAAACAACAAGGTTCTACTGTATAACACAGGGAACTATATTCAATATCCTGTGATAAACCATAATGGAAAAAATATAAAAACAGAATATATGTGTATAACTGAGTCACTTTGCTGTACAGCAGAGATTAGCACAACATTGTAAATCAACTATACTTCAATAAAAATAAACTTAAAAAAATCAATAACTCTTCTTTGATCCATAAGAGAGGGAAGGACATAGGGCAAAACTCAGCCCCAGAATTGGAGAGACAGACAGGCAAATGCAGTGAATCACAGCTTAACAGAGCACAGATTCACAAGCAGAAACTACCTTAGGATCCAGGGTAGGAATAGGAAAACCTGAACTACAATTGACAAATCGCTGGAGTGTCAGTGTAGAAAAGCATGAGAGTTAAAAACTCCAGAGAAACCAGCCAATGGGGGGGGGGGGTCCTCCACAATATTGTGTGTTTCGTCCAGGTGCCTGACCAGGTTCCTACTGTAAATATCAGAGAAAAATTATCTCCTGTTACCAGGAGGAGGAGGGGCAACCATTTTGAAATATACCAGAACACTGTGTTCTCCCCAAAAAAGGCTGCCTTCAGGGGAAACTAGTTAGGAAATATATATTGCAGACTCTAGGGTAACCACTAAAAAAGTAAAATAAAAAACAAAACAAATAAACAAAAAGGAATTATAACCAATATGCTAAGAAAGGAGAGAAAATGGAAACATAGAAAATGCTCAATTAAACCACAAAAGGCAGGAAAAGAGTGGAAGACAAAAATAGGAACAAAGAACAAAGGCAATATATTGAAAACAGTAATGAATATAATAGATATTAATCCAACTAAATCAATAAACACTCTGAATGTCAATGGTCTAAATGTATCCAGAGATTGTCAGAGTGGATCAAAAAACAAGATTCAGGTTTATGTTGTCTAAATCCACTTTAAATGTAAAGACACATGTAGATTAAAAGTAAATAGATGAAGAAAAACATATCATGCTAACACTAGCAAAAGAAAGCAGGAGTAACTACATTAATTTCAGAAGAAAGCTGAAAAAGCTGGCTTCAGAACAAGGAAAGTTATCAGGGATGAATATAGAAAGGCATTAAATAATGATAAAGAGGTATATTCTCCAAGCTTAATATGTGTGCACCTAACAACAGAGCATCAAATTATGTGAGGCAAAAACTAATATCTCTCTGCAAAGAAATATAGATGAATCTACTATCATAGTCGGAGATTTCAACAAACATATATCAAAAATGAGCAGATCCATTCTGCTATATTTAAAATGGATAACCAATACGGACCTACTGTATAGCACAGGGAATTCTACTCAATATTCTGTAACAATCTAAATGGGAAAAAAATAGATACATGTCTATGCATAACTGAATCACTTTACTGTACACCTGAAACTAACACAACATTGTTAATAAACTATACTCCAATATAAAATAAAAAGTGAAAACAAAAGACAGAAACAGAACAGATCTGACCAACAGAAAGTCAGTAAGGACATAGTTGCACTCAAAAACACCTTCAGTCAGTTGGATATGATTGACTTCTATGGACAACTTAATCCAACTACAGAAGAACACACCACTTTTTCAAGCCCACATGGAATATTAACTGAGATGGACCACATTCTAGGCCATAAAAACACACCTTAACTATTTAAAAATAACTTAAATCAGACAATGTCTGTTTTCAAACCACAATGAAATCAAACTACAAATCAATAACAGAAAGATAATGAGAAAATACCAAAGTAGATGGAAATAAAACAACACACTTCTAATACATGGTTCATATGATAAATATCAAGTAAAACTAAAAAAAATATTTTGAACTAAGTGAAAATCAAAACAAAACTTATCAAAATTTGTGGGATGCAGTAATAGCAGTACTTAGAGGAAGATTTACAGCATTGAATGCATATATAAGAACAGAAGAAAAATCTAAAATAAATAATCTTATAGGTTTCCACTTTAGAAAACTAGAAAAAGAATAACAAATTAAATTCAAAGTAAACAGACAAAAATAAATAATAAGGATTAGAGCAGAACTCAATAAAGTTGAAAACAAGGAATTAGTAAGAAAATCAATGAAACCAAAAGCTGGTTCTTTGAAAAGATCAATAAAATTGATAAGCCTCTATCCAGACTAACAAAGAAAAAGAGTGAGGACACAAATTACTACTATCACACAGGAAGGTAGGATATCACTATAGATTCCATTGACATTAAAATGATAATAAAAGAATATATGAAAAACTCTATGCCCACAAGTTTGATAACTTAGATGAAACAAACCAATTTCTTAAAAGACACAATATGCCAAAAGGCACATGAGAAATAGACAATCTGAAAAGGCTTATGTCTACTAAAGACATTGAATCAGTATTTAACAACCTTCCAAAAGAGAAAGCACCAGGCCCAGATGGATTCACTGGTGAATTCTACCAAACATTTAAGGAAGAAATTATAACAACCCTCTACAATCTCTTTCTGAGTATAGAAGCAGAGGGAATACTTCCTAATTCATATCTTAAGGCCAGTATTGTCCTAATGCCTACAACAAGCAAAGACATTACAAGAAAAGAAATCTACAGACCAATATCTCTCATGAACAAGAATGCAAAATTCTCAACAAATTATTAGCAAAATGGAGTTCAACAATGCATAAAAAGGATTATACATCACAACCAAGTGGGATTTATCCTGGTATACAAGGCTGGTTCAGTATTTGAAAATCAATCAGGAGAAATACAAAATTCTGATTAATTAAATCATCAAAATATGTGGAGAGTTCATGTTCATGGATAGAAAGATTCAGAATTGGTAAGATGTCAGTTTGTCTCAACTTGACCTAAGATTCAATGCAATCCCAGTTAAAATTCCAGCAAATTAGTTTTCTGGATATAGACAAACTGATTCTAAAGTTTCTACAGAGAGGCAAATGACCCAGCATAGCCAACACAATATTGATGGAGAAAAACAAAGTTGGAGGACCAACACTACCAGACTTCAAGACTTACTAAAAAGATTACTTCAAGACTTACTTCAGTAATCAAGGTAGTGTGGTTTCAGTGAAAGAATAGAAAAGTAGATCAATGGAACTGAGTAGAGATACAGAAATAGATGCATACAAATATAGTCAACTGCCCTTGACAAAGGAGAAAGAGCAATACAATGGTGCAAAGATAGTTTTCAACAAGTGGTGCTAGAACAACTAGACATCCATGTGAAAAAAATAAAAACACAAAACTTACACCCTTCACACAAATTAACTCAAAATGGATCACAGACCACAATATAAAATGCAAAACTATAAAACTTATAGGAGATAACAAAAGAGAAACCTTTGGTATGGCAATACCTTTTTACAAAACCACAGACACAGTTCATGAAAGAAAGAATTGATAAGCTGGACCTTATTAAAAATGTTCTAATTTGTGAAAGACACTGTCAAGAGAATGACAAGTCACAGACTATGAGAAAATATTTACAAAAGACCTATCTGATAAAAGACTGTTACCCAGAATGTACAAATAATTCTTAAAACTCAACAATAAGAAAAGGAACCTTATTTTTAAAATGGGCAAAAGACCTATTAGAATGACTAAAATTCAAAATCATGGCAACACCAAATGCTGGCAAGGATTGGGGCCACAGGAACTCTTATTCATTGTTGGTGAAAATGCAAAATGTTATAGCCATTTTGGAAGACATTTTGGCAGTTTCTTAGAAAACTAAGCATACTCTTATGATACTATCCAGCAATTGTGATCCTTTTGCATTTACCTAAAGGAGTTGAAAACTTATGTCCACACAAAAATCTATTAATATTCATAGTAACTTTATTCATACTTGTAACAACTGGGAGGCAACCAGGATGTCCTTCAGTAGCTTAATAGATAAATAAACTGTGGTGCAACCAGAAAATAGAATATTATTCAGCACTAAAAAGAAATGAGCTAGTAAGCTATCAAAAGACATGGAAGAATCTTTATTGAGCATTACTGAGTAAGAGTGGCCAATATGAAATATCTACATACCACATGATTCCAACTGTATGTGTATCCTTGTGTCTCTGTGTCTGTTGCAATTGAGTTTTCAACTCACCTTCCAACTTCTGGGTTAGCAAGAGGGTATCTAACCTTCTTTTAGCCTTCTTTTCCTGAATGTTGATCTCCAAGGAAAAACCCAATGAAGGGGGTTAATAAGTTATCCTACCTGATTAAATGGTCTCCAGCCAATAAAGGGGTTGGGTTGTACACCAACCCACCCTAAATTTATTGCAGTGAGGCAGAATTACTTACAAACAGGATAGATTTGAATGTGACTGTTAATAAATCAGGGGCTACCAGTATACTTTTGATATTTAAAGAATTTTCTTTTAACTCTATGCTTTTGGTGTGCTTTAGTGTAGAGCCTCTATTCAGATTTTTGCACTTCAAATTGTGAAAGTTTTATATATTTCAAAAAAGAGGTAAACTAGTCATTCATTTAAGAAAGGCCTAAGGTTAGTCTCTCTCTGTACACCCACAAATAAAAGCCATTAGAAACTATAACAATGAAATCATAGTAGAGTTAGAATAATACCATGTAGAGTTAGAATAATCCCAAAGGACTGAGATGTCAACATGGGAAAAGCAAAACTACAATGTGAAATAATCAACCATTAAAAATGTCAGACTAGGGCTTCCCTGGTGGTGCAGTAGTTGAGAGTCCGCCTGCCGATGAAGGGGACACGGGTTCGTGCCCCGGGCTGGGAAGAGCCCACATGCCGCGGAGCGGCTGGGCCCGTGAGCCATGGCCGCTGAGCCTGTGCGTCCAGAGACTGTGCTCCACAATGGGAGAGGCCACAACAGTGAGAGGCCCGCGTATCGCAAAAAAAAAAAAAAAAAAAAAAATTAGACTAACTGCATCACCTATATTTAATATGTCTAAATGTGTCTAATAATATGTCTTTGAAAAAATAATTCATTGAACGTCAAGAAATCTCATCTTTTCTAGCTTTTTCCTCTTTGAAAAGGCAGCTTACTTTTCTTTGATCTCAATTCCTCATCTCCAAAATAAGCTATGGTATACGTGAGGTTATGTGTAGTCCTTGAGAATAACTTTTATGTATGGAAAGATTCATTTTTGTGTTTAACCAAATAATATGGAAATTAATAATGTTAAACTTCAAGAACTTAATTTTTCTATAATTTATTTTGTGTTTATCTTGGAAAGCCCGTACTCTAGCAACGTTTAGTAATTGCTTTTAAGGAACTTTTGAATAATATTGTTTACATTAACAAATTCATTAAAACATCTTAAACATTTTAACTGAATTTAAATGTTTCAATTTCATTTTTAAGTATTTCAATTGTTTGAGCATCTAACCTCTTCAAATCATATAGATCTAATATTTTAAAATTAAATTTTGCTGACATGTATACTCAAATAATCCAATTCTACACATAAATTTAGAAGAAACTTAAATGATTATTCAACTATAAATTTTAAAACTGAATTTATTCTGCATTCTAATAGGCTAAATTTTTAACATAATGTAACTGATTTATTTCACTTAGCATAATGTCTTCAATGTTCATCCATGCTGTAGCAAATGGTAAGATTCCTTTCTTTTTTAAGGCTGAATACTATTTCATTCTATGTATATACCACATTTTCTTTATCCACTCATCTGTCATGGACATTTAGGTGGTTTCAACCTCTTCATTATTTCTTACAATACATTATAAGAACATAGAATGAAACATAAAATGAATAGTGAAGACAATGGTATCACCGGTGATAATAGCTGATGCTTGGAGCTTCAAACTTAGTTGGAAGAAAGAGAATAGTTCTTAGTAATTTTTGATCTTTCAAATTCTAGAAAAGCCAATGTTGGCCCCAGAAGAGTAGAAGTGGTAATTCCATTTTTGTAGAAGAGCAGGTTTCTTGTTCTTTTTAAGGGGAGAAAGTGTATTTTTGAAGTACGATGCAAATTTAGGAGAAGTGGGGGCTCAGTCTTTCTTACAGAACTTGGCAGGCTTTTTACCTCCCAAGCAAATGGACTTTGAGCATGAATTCAGTGTTTCTCTGGGCAGAACTTGTGGTTCATCCCCATGGCTGTTCCTGAGAAGGGAGGTGATGAGTGTTTGAGGAGCTGAAAACACAGGTCACTCTGGACCCAAACTAAATACAAACCTCAAAACAATGAGCCTCTGTCTGAATGCAGGTTTTCTGGCTCCCAGAGTGGCTCCTTAGCCAGCCTGATTTTCTGTGGCTATCCCGAACTGCTGGGTCTGAGGCAAAAAAATAACATCCATGCTCTCAGCTTTCAGCATTAGATACTCAGGCCAGGTACCCAAGGCAGAGATACAGAAAACCTGTTCATTCACTTTCTCCCTCTTTTCTCAGTCTCTCTCCATCTCTCTCTCTCTCTGTGTCTCTCAATCTCCCTGTGTGTGTCTCTCTCTCCCTCTGCGTGTGTGGGTCTAGACATTAG
This sequence comes from Tursiops truncatus, assembly GCF_011762595.2. NCBI lineage: Eukaryota > Metazoa > Chordata > Mammalia > Artiodactyla > Delphinidae > Tursiops > Tursiops truncatus. Next base: position 52,442,772 of record NC_047048.1, on the reverse strand, counting down.
AAGTGTACACAAAGAAACTGCTATGCTTCAAACTGGACCATGACTGAGAGTCATGAGAAAACCCCTGATTTTCCAACTAGCACACAAGATAATGTGAGCTCTGCTGTTCCCATTCTCACACTACAAGATTTTCATAGTCAAGTTTCCATTGCCTACTCCTTTTGAGAGAAATTATCCAAAACATAAAATAGGCAAAAGGATAATTGCATGTTCATGCCCATTGTTTAGCAGCCCAACCAAGGATTAGTTCATTCTCTGGGCCAGAAGTAAGCAAACTTTCCCTCCTAAGGGCAAGATAGAACATATTTTAGGCTTTAAGGGCCACATGTGGCTCTGTCACAATTCTTCAGTTCTGCCATCATCACACAAAACAGCCATAGACAACACAAACGCAAGAGTGTAGATTTGTACCAAAGAAACTTTATTTAAAAATTTTTTTTAATTTATAAAAGAAGGTGGCCAGTGGATTTTGGTCCCCTGTAATTGGTAACCTTTGTTCTAATAAAGAAAAAGGAACCTTGTCTGATTTGCTATTTGCACTTGATAAGGGCTAGGTTACAAGTTAATTTGGTAGACGTTGATCCTACAGAGTTGTAAGTTACTGTTTTCTGGTAGAACAGACAACCCAAAAGGTTAGGATATTATTACCCAGTAGGGTTTGAAAGTTTTGATTCTAACTTCAAAAGTAAAATCTCATTTTAGTGTGCCTTTCCTGATGGACTGTATGTATCAATACCTTGATAATCAACGTTTCTTTGATCCAGCTTTGTCATCCATCCTAATTAGTGAGTTATATATGTGAACTAGTGTTAATTCTATATTTATTTGAGAATCATGTTTTTAACTTTCTGAAGATTAAACATTGACCATCTAGATTTGGGGCAGCCCTACCAGCATTCCATACTCAGCACCAAGAACAAGCCCCACAAACACAAAGGAAAAAAGGCAAGAGGGAGTGGGGTGTTGTGCAAGGCCCTCCTCTTCATTCCACAGACAAGCTCACTGGACTCTTGTGAGATTACGTTGACCTTACCTAGATTCCTGATGCCACCTCCAGCACTCCCTATGTCTTCAGAGTCAATGGACATAAAAACATTCTTTTCACATCATTCAAATGAGGCAGTTCACCAATATTAAAGCTTTGAGGTATTTCTCAGTTCTGCCATTCTACAGTAGCTACCAATGCCAAGAGGATTGCTTGGCATCCTCCTCTCTCATCCACCCCATCCACACATGAAACAATAATGGTTCAATTAAGGGACATATGCAAATTGTCTGAAATCTTCCTAAAAACATTATTTTGGTGATTACTTTAAAAAAATAGAATTTTTATATAAAAAGTAGCTCTCCTTTAGCTCTGACTTGTACACAAGATCCAGATTGGATCAGGTTAATTTTAGGGACCATTTCAAAGCTGCAATTGTACAGGTCTATCATTTTCAACTCTAAGTTCAACAGCTCCCTTCCTCTGATTCTTGTCATGTCTTCAAACATCATTTCTATACAGATAATTTCCAGGTCACACTATTCTGAATATCAGTCCCCACTTGCAAAGGTCTTTAAACATGTCCATCCTCCCCCAGGCTTGTTCCTCTCCCTTATTGCACATGCTATGGCACTACCAGTGACTTGACTTCTTTCCTCAAACTTAAAAAATATTGACATTTCCCTCACTCTTACCACCGCTACTCCACGTTCACTGATAGCTTCCCAGCCCAGCCTTCAGTAGCTTCATTAGCTTTCACCTGCTCAGTCATATGGTCACTTATTTCTCTCCCACATCCCCTACCTACTCCATTGATATTGCACACAGCCACAGACTAATTTTCTTAAACACAGATTTCCTTATGCCTCTCTTGCTTAGCCCTTATCAAAAAGTGGTGGCTGTTTCCTATTAATGAGCAAAGAAAATTCAAACCCAAGACCCCACCTAACCTACATACCAACATTCCCATCATAGATCCATTTGAACTGCCTTTAAGCTCTTGTTCATTCTTTTATCTCTCCCTGGTATACATTTTACCACAGGCTTCTCTTGGATTACTGTGTTTCCACATGTCCCAATCCTGCCTCAAGTTCTTTCCAATTCCCCCAAAGAAAGCAATTTTCCCTCCTCTGACTCCTATCATCCTTAGCTGTTTTCTCCCATATTAACATTCTTAGACTTCTTAAGAGTTAGTAGTCAGGAAAGTATGTATGACAGAGTCTGAAAGTTTTCAGTTTGCACCCTGATGTTGACATTTGTCACCTCTGTGACCTTTGTAACCCACTAAATGGCTCCATGCCTTAATTTTTACATTATCTGTAAAAACTTAAGACAATAGCATCTGCTTCTCCAGGCTTCTGTAGGAGTAAATGAGTGAAATTGGCCCATAGTAAGCATCATTCACACGACTCTTAAACATTCCATCTTGTATATCTGAGTCTGACTCCTAGTTAAAACTATTTAATGAGGGCTTTGAAAAGGATTGTTTTTTGGGTGCCCAGCATCCTTTCCACCTTCTTTTGGTAACTACTTTCTGGAAGATTATTTTCTCTCATTAGGTCCAGTCCTGGAAAGACTATAAGTCAAAAGGCCTGGCCTTCCCTGCCAAACATGTGGGCACATTACTTAAGCAAGACAAATTGGACTTTCTCTCTTGGGACTTTGTACCTTCACCTGAGTAATAAAAGGTTGAAAAAGAATAATTAGAGTAGCTTTACTTCAACCTTAGGTCCCCAACAAAACTGTTGTATAGTTACTCTTATTGAGATCACTGGTTTTGTCTATTCTGATCCTGATTTTTGTTCACTTCGTCTTTTGTCTTTGCCTTCAGTCCTGCACCCCCTCCAAATCCCTCTAGTAAATTTCATTTCTACTTGAGTTAGCAGAAATGAATTCTGTTGCTTGCAACCAAAGAATCCTAGCACAGAATTATACATCTATCTTTTAACCTCCAATAGCCAAAACCCAATTTATAGTACTTAAAAGTCTTCAGTAAATTTTTCTGATAGAGGAGAATTCTTCAGCCTTTGTTGGCCTTGTCTGTATACACTTTAGCTTATGTTCATTTTCTTAATTCCATGATAAATCAGAACTCTTGCAAGCTTCATTTTACTTCTGTTCTAAAAATCAAATATCTGTGCCCCTGTTGTTCCAAAAATAATTTAAGATAATTTCATGCACATTTACATAGAAAACTAAGACAATGGGGGAAAAGTTAAAGTGAAGGAAGTGGGACTTTTCTCACAAAGAAAGTTACAAAAAGAATAAACTAAAAAATCCACTATCTTGATAATAAGATTAATTTCAAACACTTCATTTCTGGTCCAATACTGTGTACCTTGACAATCCCATAAACTCACCTGAGAAGTTTTGTGGGTTTTCTTGGGGGTGTTTTTTATTTGTTTGTTTTAAAATATGGTGATTAGCTCTCACCAAAGATCAATTTGACCTGAAGTGCTGGGTGTGGGACCTGGAGTGCAGTATTTTTTTAAATGCTCCCAGTTGATTGTGATGCAAAAAAAGGATGGACAATTTGAGAATAATAGAGCCAATCAATTATACAATATGATTAAAGTGGAATATTGATCTTCAAATGATACTTGTCAAGTGTAGAAAACTCTGTGTAGATTTCAGAGCAAAAATGTAAGCGTGAAAGATTCGGGAAAATAAACTCTTTTGAAAAACACTAATACTCTACAATTATTTTTCCATCAAAATAAAATAGTGCCAAGTACATGGTCTCTTCCAAGTAACAAATCTGTAAAACCCAAGAGAAATTTTAAAACCACTCCTTCAAATAGCACCCATCCGGTAGGCAGATGGCCTGTTTTAGTTCATTTCCCGTTTCTGCTTGGTGGAGTTCATGGGGTATTTCGAGAATCAGTGGGTAATTAGAAATTGGGTGCCAATTTAGATATTTGATTTGGAAATTGAATTTTTGAAACCATCAGTTCTAAATACAGGGCAATCCCTCCTTATTATACTACCCCAGAAACTGGCAATAAGAAAACTCTAAAAACATTTATAAATGTAGGAGCCGTATTCTCTGAGCTGCAGGTGGAGCACACACAGCTGCCAGGACAAGTAAGACACCTGCTCTATCCTTGAGTGCCCTCGGAAGGGTAGGGAAAGGAGAACAATGGGGTCTGCTGTGGTATAAATCTGGGGAGTAGTTATAAATCAGTGGATTAAAGAGCAATGTGGGGAGACTTTTCTGAAAGGCCATGCACAGTGGTCCCTGGTAATAAGAAATCAAGGTTGGTAGCCCTAGGCAGATTTGTTAAATGTAAAAGACCACTGGACAAGTTACATACCTGACATAATCAGTCATTAACACCTTAGAAGACACATTACTTCATCAGACACATAATCAGCTATTTGTTCCAGTCAGTTCAGCAGATGTTTATGGACATCTACTGCCTATGTGACATTGTTCTAGCCTGAGAGAACTCAATCTCAAAGGTAATTGTGAAAAAGGATGATGTGAAAACCTTACTAAAAGACAGATCTTTGAGCCACAACCTCAAATATTCTGATTTACGAGGATTGTGGAGGGGTCAGGAATCTCATTTTAACAGCCACCCAGGGATAATTATGATGCTGATGGTCTAAGAACAACACTGAGATACCCACGAAGATTTATACTATGCCTCTCTTAAGAATAACTTAATTTGAGGGGAGAAGAGAATTTAAGAAAAACCTGAGTCAGGTAGGACTCCAGCAGGGGTTTCTGTCTGCAGTAAGGAAGCTTCAAAGAACAAGGAGTGATGGGAAAGTCCTGAGTGCCCTCTATCCCAGGAGTCAGGGAGGACCACAAGGAGGAGCAGATGAGCAGTAGCTAAGAACAAACCTCAGAATTTTAAACTTTGCCTCAGACCCACTTGGGGAGAACAGCAGTTGGGAAGTATAAGACTAAAAGAAAATTCCAGATTGGCAAATAGTCAACAAGTATAACTACCTGCCAGGCATTGCAAAGATGGTTTAGACACATTATCTTCACTGGGAGGCAGCCGCATCTTCTTGGTTAGGAGCATGGACTCTAGGGCAGTGTTATCAACCCTGAGTACACCTGAGATCACCTAAGATCTTTGAAAAATGCTGATACAAGGCCTCAAGCAGAGTTTCTGATATAGTTGGTTAAGGGTATATTCTATGCCTTTGCATTTCTTTAATGGTTCCCAGTGAGGGATGAGAACTAACAATCTAAAATGGTGTTCTGCAAAATTTGGAGTGTATCAGAATCACCCAGAGACCTAATAGGGAAATAGAAGCCCAGGCTTCCTGGATTAGGCCAGGGCCTAGCTTCTTGTGTTTACTGAGTCCTGGTGGGTGATTCTGATCCCCACAAAGTTTGAGAACCTCAGATTGTGAGACTACATGGGTTTGAAGTAGGCTTCACCACCCCTCAACTGGGTGCCTTGGGCTAGTTATGGATGCCATTTGTGCTTCATTTTCCACACCTGTAAAGCAAGACGAGTAGGACACATCTGATGAGGGATTAATGTGGATAGCAGGGGAGACTCTTTCCTTCTCCCTTTTGGCTTGCTTAGCAGAGAGCTGGCTGAGCAGCTCTGAGTTTTCTCAATAGAAGAATGGGCTGATACCGGCCCCCAGTCCCATCATACCCACTTCTAATGAGACCACTTTCCTGAGGAGGGAGCTTCTATCATTTCATAATCTCATAGATATTCTCTGTATATTCTCCCCCAACCCTCATTCTCACTACAGTTATGTAGAATTATGGTTTTTAAAGTTCATCGTATATTGAACCACTTGGAGGACTTGATAGAACACAGATTTCTGGGCCCTCCTCCTAGAGCTTCCAACTCTGTAGGCCTGACTATGGCCTTATAATTTGCATTTATTAAGGTTTCAAGTGATATTGACATCAGTTTGAGATATACTTTGAGGACCACTGATGTAGAACCCTTTGGGGACAGGGCTCTTCTCTACAGAACCACTGGTCAGGCCTGAGCTCTGGTCTTACAGAGACAGAGGAGTGTGTCTGCTTTACTACACTGACTAAAACATTTCCCCCAATAATGCCTCTTTTATATCTGTACTATCTAGGGCTAATGGTGTGTGCCTGTGACTACAATGGGCATCTTATATGTTGTCACATGTAAAATTGTTTTAAAATGTGCTTAACAAAGAGTTTGGGCCTTTAAACAGAAGCCAACATTGTTTTTCATTTGTCAAACCCCTCCTGAGCACCAATTTTGTGCCAGACATTTGGTAGATGCTGGAATTACTATGACGTATAAGACACATTCCTTAAACTGTAGGAATTGACAGTCAAGAGGAAAATAAAATCATGCCCACAGATAATGATAATATAGGCAGGATCCTATTAAGTTTTCAACTGAGGAAGGGCAAAGGCCATGACTTGTTTCTTTGCAACCATACAACTCCTACAGGAGGAATAAAAAGCTGCCCCCTGACCCAACACTCACTCTCCTCCTTCTAGCCACCAGCCCTGACTTCCAGAGTTTACTGCAGAGATGTGCTACATGTATGCAGTATTAGGCTGGATTAGATTCATCAAAGATAAGCATTGTGCAGGGAACAGCATTTAACAAACACCTATTAGATGTGGTTTCATCCTAAATTACTTTTGCCCACACTCAGATGCTCAAAGTTTTTATCATTCTTCTTGTCTGCTATTTACATAGAACCTTTCTTCAAAGAGCCACCACCTCCTATTCAAGTGTTACCTTCATTTCCACTACCTTCCTGAGAGATCACAAAGAGTCACTGATGCCTTCATTTCATGGAGGAGATGTGAGATTCAGAGACATTAATGGTTTGGCTCAGAGCAGAGACTAGAAACCAGAACTCCTACTGAGGAAACCAGGGTTCCATGTTCTGTTGTGTCATAAGGAGTCAAAGATGTATACCACCCAGGGACATGTGTCTCACTTGTCTCAGAGGACAAAAATTAGGGGCAAAAAATAATAATAAATGAAGCCAGAGGAGAGGAATTATTTTTCAGAAATCATGCCTCATCTTCTGAGAGCAGAGTCTTGTCCTCTTCAAGGGATCATCACAAACAGGCCACTTTAAATGAAGATATAAATTTACGTTTTCACACACAGGAGACAGTAGCTCCTTCTACCTGATTTCTGTTCTTGCCAAGAAGTGTTTATTCTTACCCAAAAGCCTCCAACAATGTTTAACCAGTGGTCTGAGCTGGACCACCCAGCTGCTGGTAAGAAGAAAGAAACAAGCATTCCCCAGATCCATGTTTTTCTATATTGGCAAGGCTGGGAAAGAATGAGACCTGCATGTTAAAATATCAGGACTTTCCTCATTTAAAGTAAATGGCATCCAGAGTCTTATAACATTAATGTTAGTAGGTCGGGGGAGAAGTTGGACAGAAAAATGGTTGGGTTTTCTCACTCAGATACTTTCATGTAGCAGCAAAGCCATCCTCTGATCCACTACCCAATCAGAATTAAAAATAAGGTCTGAGCCAACTGTCCTTTGCTGGAACTCATGTGACAGAAATCCAGGTCTCCTTCTCAGCTCCCAGTTTATCATAAAAGCAGCTTCAAATTCAGCATTTCAGCCATGCCACCTAGAATACTGTCTTCCAAATTTGCTCATTTCCAGGAAATCCTACAAATATTTACAATTTGAGGTCACTTTGGAATAACATCTTCTAGATGCCAATGGAAAAGAAGTCTAGCTTGATTTGAACCACAACAGCTTCTATACTAAGTCAGAACATCTTTACTGTGAGAGACATAGAACTGAAAAATCAGAATCATTGGAAAGTTTGCACAGGGAGTGTAATGAAAGCCCAGTTCCTGCGGAAGTCCAGGAGGAGTTCTGCATGAATTTAGTTGTATTTAGCTAAGATTATGGTAAAATTTTTCTGGCTTGTGGTCATCCCACATTTGAAGGAATCCTAGTAAACGACTGACTCTTGATCAACACAGGTTTGAACTGCAAATGTCCACTTATACAAAGATTTTTTTCACTAAATACTTACCACAGTACTACACGATCTGTCGTTGGTTAAATTGCTGGTTGGATGAATCCACAGATGCAGAACTGTGGGTATGGAGGAGCTGTAGATACAGAGGAACCGCATATATGGAAAGCCAACTATAAATTATATGCACATTTTCAACTGTGAGGAGGGTCAATGCTGCTTACCCTGGTGTTGTTCAAAGGTCAACTGTATTAGCATAATTTCTAGATTTCTATTCTGTCTGCACTAAACAACTCAATAATAAGTAATTAGACCTCTGAAACCTGGCATAACCATAGGCAGCAGATGCCTGCTTATATAAATAATCTCATCACCACCATTTTCATGTTTATATAACCTATAATCATTCACCAAATGCCTATGAAGATCTCTGTCTAAAGAAAACCCCTTACCCAGATAATGTATGGATAAAGTTCTAATAGGGAGAACTGAGGAAGACAGCTGTCCTGTATCCTTAGATCTTCACATTAATGTTAGCCAATACCCAGCCTAGAAGAGAGAAGTCATCAAAGACATTTGTCATTGTGTCATTTTGATCAAGATCTAGACTAGTTCTCCAATATCCACAGAAGACTAGGGGTGTCTTGCAAAGAGTAGGGCAATGGCATTTTATTTCCCTGATAAGCCCACATCATTCAAAGCCTTAGCAGAGACTTAACCAAAGTTAGTCATGACCACTGGGTCATGGGTGTGGGGGCAATGAGGGAGAAAGGAGAACCAGTTGGATCTTTAAAGTCTTGGGAAGTTGTATTGTTATTTTAATAGAAATGTCAGACTGCTTTGGCTTGAAAAATCTTAGTAGTTTGTGGCTTCCTGGGAATAATAAGGATGTCTCAAGATTATCTCATCAGAATACATTTCTGAATAAAGCTCATGTAAATTACAGAAACATTTCTTCCATTACACCTGTTCACAATCTTTTCTTTGTTTCAGCCTCTCCTCTTCACCTTAATAGCAGAGATGTTATCAGGGTAAGAATTAATATACCTTTAGTTTAGCAAATTTCCCCCTTATTTCAGATAGCTTATAGTTGGAGATCTTCACCAATGTGTAAACTCTTAGCATTTTGTGATTTTAATATCAACCTATTAACAGAGGAAGGGCCTTCCTCCACATCTTGATTTTCAGGGTATCTATGGCTCCCCACCCCAACATGCACCACAAATAAATAACGTCTCTTGTAGCCAAGGTGTTATGAGAAAGCAAAACATTCCAACTCAAAGGAAACATGAGTTATTTGGGGTTGTCTTGGTTTAAACGAGTAATTTGAGGATAATAGGGGCCTACAACATTGTTTTGATTTGAAGAACAAGATGTACAAATACAGAATAGTACCCCACCCTGGACCCTATACCTCGAAAGGATCAAGAATTGATTCCCCTTTCTAACTGAAGTTCTCCATTTAGCCAAGAAGCTCATTCTACAGTATTGTCCTCATAATACCACTGAACGAGCAACATGTATTTTCTTAACAGAAGGGTTTTCTACTAAACTGAAACAGGGCAGCCAACTCTAACACTCAACTTTATTTCCAGAGACATTTAATTTTCTTAATTGGACTCAGATGAAGACAGGAAGAGAATTAAAGACTTACCTCAAAATGCAAGTGATGACTTCCAACTCTCACTCCATCCAGTGACCAACAATGAGCAAACATAGGATGCTATTTCTTTTGATCCTGCTAAACAAAAGTTTCTTACCTTTGGGCACACATTAGAATCACCTTGGGGAATTTCAAAAATCTTAATGCTCACACTACCTTGGACAATTTGATTAGGAATTCTGGGAATGGGGCTCAGGCCTTCATATTTTTTGAAGTCCCGTTGGTGACTCCAATGCACAGCCGGGGCTACAAATCAAAGTCTTAAACTAGTAGCTTTCAAACCTTAGTGTACATCAGAATCACTGGGAGGGCATGTTAAAATGCAGAGTGCTGGGCCTCAAATCTAAGGTTTCTGATTCAGTAGGTCTGGGATGGAGCCCAAGAATTTGCATTTCCAATGAGTTCCCAGGTGATGCTGAAGCTGATGCTTTTAGTACAAGGACCACACCTTGAGAACCAATGTCTTACATGAATATACTAATCTGAAAGTTTTAGGCAGAAGAAAGTTCATTTGTTTACATTTTAGAGAAATTGGTTTAATACAAAAAACCCATTTTAATAGCATCATTTAATCTTTAATTTGACAAACTAATGGAAATACTGGTGACAGTGCCAAAGAGCAAGTCTTAATGGCTTCATTTCCCTCCCAATTATAGAAGAAATCCAGCTCATAAAATATAACTGAAATGTTTAAACAAACCACCTATGTGGTACTTAGGTGAAATTGTAACCCTTGTAAAACAGCACATATTATAATCAATTTCATGAATATCTGGTTTGTTTCACCCAGTTCACTTGAAAATTTGAGCAGCTGGGCATCATAGAAGGAGAATTGTATAATCACACCTTGATTAGTAAGAAGACAATAATTCAAAATATTTATCTAGTTTGTAATGTTTTTCTCATTCCTTAGGAAAGAGCTTTCTCCCAATTTTTGCAAAACCCCTAATGTGTCCATTCTCCCTACCAGCTGAAGGACATCACACTAACTCCCTCACGTGACAATCATGTCTTGGTATCATTGTGACAATTCCATTTCTGCCTCTTTGGGGTTTTGATTTTTGGTAACTGGCTATGTATATACCAATTATTTATAAAATAATTTTTTAAAGATTTGTAGGTAAATGCTCATATCAGCTTTATTCATAATAGGAAAAAAAACTAAAAACAACATAAATGTTCATAGACATTAGGATGATAAATAAATGTTGGCATATTTATACAGTGAAGTACTATACAAAAATAAGACATCGGTGCACCCACAACAACATGATGAATCTCATAGGTGCAATGTTGAATCAAAGAAGTCAGACACAAAAGAGTTCATACTCTATGGTTATATTTACACAAAGTTCAAGAACAAGCAAAACTAACTTATAGCCACAAAACTCAGAAGAAGAGTTGCCTTTAAGGAGAGTGTTTACTAAAATGGGGCTTTAAAAAGACTTCTGCAGTGCTTGAAATATTCTAACTCTTATTCTAGGTGGTAAAGTGGCTGCATGCATATGTAAATATCAATTGAACTTATGATTTGTGCACTTTATATGGTATAACTTAATTAATAATTTAATTTCAAATTTTCATTAATATAAAAAATTACTTTGTGAAATATTATTCAAATTCAAAAGTTGCTTATATGCTGAAATTAATAATTACTAATGATGAGTCTAATACAAAAAATAGTCCAAAAGATTTGTTTATAAATTCAATCGTAGAAGACTTCCATGTAAAGATTCTTTATTTCCCCTTTTTCAAATATTTTTTACAGATTATGTACTTCCTCTTCTTTTTAGTGGGACTTCTTTTAAAGTCCCACCAAAATAAGAATAAGGTATAAAATTCTATGAATCAAAGACAAAGAGAATGGGGAAGAGAGAGTCTGCATTAGCATACAAAAAATTTCAACAAGTTTGGCAACGGAGAAAGCAGATGAAAGATGGTAACTGAGTTAGCAAATACAGAAAAATGCAGCCTAAGGTCACTGTGAAGGAGATGGGGAAAATAATAGGGTTCTTTTACCCTGAAGAAACCTAGAAAGACACGGCATTCAGATGCACTAAATATGATGGTTAAAGCAGAAGAGGGAAGATGCGGGGTTGAAAAATAAAGTTTATTAACTGATAGTCTATATAAGACATGCCAGAGAATAGACTTCCAGATCCTGTGCAAGCAGTAAAAAGGTACTTCTCTGAAGAAACTGAGTGGCCCCAATTTTAAAGAAATGCTGCTTGCATACTAGCATATATGAGTCCTCAATTAAATAATTTAATGTTCTGCTCACAAGCCAAATAACCATCCTAATATAAATCCCATCCAAAAATCCCACCAAAGCCAGTAAGTTTTAGTGCCTCACTCTTAACATGAAATAGACAACCAAGGACCACCAGATAGTGTAATATGCTTCCAACATATAAAGAGACAAAAACAAACAGAAAAAAAAAAGGAATCGCTAGAAAATACTAAATAAAACTTCATAAGAAATGTTTAGTGTGCAACAGTGAAAAATAATTATTGTATTTGGAAAACAAGAAATAATGGAGAAGAAACAATTGTTAGAAATTAAGAATATAATCACCAAAATAAAAAATTCAAAATAGATTGAGAAGATAATACCAAGGAAACAGATAAAATAGAACAAAGAATCAAACGGAACAGAAAATAGAAAAAAAGAACAGAAAAAATATGAGAAAAATAATGAGGCTTCGATAATTAATATGAGAAGTAGGCATTTCCGATGGAAAAAAATGGGACTAGAAATGGGAAGAAATTATTTAACAAATCATATGTGAAGGATTACCAGAGTTAAAAGACATGCATTTCTTAATTGGAAAAGCCCAGAACAATAAAGGATAATTAAATAAAAAGACTACACCACACACATCATCATGAAGTTTAAGAACCCAGGAATAGTTTATGGGATGTGTAGTAAGGATGTCGATGGACCTGCTCTCATACAAAAACAATGAAAGTACTGCAAAACAATTAAAACCAATGATTTCAGAACTCTTGAAACTAACCAAAACCAATGAACAAACTGAAAATTGCTTGTCCAAGAGAAATGACTTCCATATCTCGGTAAGACAGTGGATGTTTTTTCTTTTCCCCACACCATGTGCCTTGTGGGATTTTAGTTCCCTGACCAGGGATTGAATCTTGGCCCTTGGCAATGAGAACGCAGAGCCCTAACCACTGGACAGCCAGGGAATGCTCAAGACAGTGGATTTTATGGCATTTATCTTGAGGCTATTCCATCTACACTCTACCTGACCAGCTCAGTGGCACTGTAGTCATGAAAAGCCAGCAGCCTCAGAGCTGGAGAAGACTGGCATCATTTAGAGCTCTGTTAGAAGCCTTGTATTCAGGTCAATATTTTGTCCAATCTGGTAGCTCCCTAGAAGAATCTCCATTTCCAAGTTCTGCAGTTATTTGATCTGACTGGGAGTTCAGCTCAGCCAAAAAAGCCTTATCTTCAGGAGTTTGGTATAAATAATAGCGATTTCCCAGCAACATTGCAGATGCCTAAGGCTGTGATTTGAGTTAGAGAAAGCTAGATCCCAGACAAAAATGTAAAAGGAAGTCCTAGAAGGAAGCTTGAAAAATTCCAACATTTTCCTGGGGCTCCAAAAGGCCTCTCTCATGCACAGGGCTCTGTGCAAGCCAAGGAAAACCTCGAGAAAGTATAAGACCTCAGCCATTCACCTCTGGGTGACCTTGAGGCCTGGCACAAGCAGGAAGTGAAACCTAAAGCTGTCTTGTAAATTTCCTGAACTGTGAAGGTGACCTTTCACACACAGATGCCCTTGAGAAAGTGTAGAAGACAGAAAAGCAAGGTATTTAATGACTGACTAATCATTAGCTTACTATTAAATTGTACTGACCAAGTGTCAACCCCTAGGAAGCAAAGAATAATAATCACACTTGGGTGGATTAGTCACTAATGATTTTGTAAGCTCCTTCAGGACAGGGACTTTATTTTGTTCACCAAAGTGCTCCCAATCCCTTGTATATTTGCTGAATTCAGTGAGTACATGAACACTCAATATGAAGTAATAAGGTTGAATCACTGTCATTTTGTAAAAAGAAAAAGAAAAGCAAACATTATGAATCTAGCACCTTTTATCATTGTTTGAGATATGAGGTGACAAAATAAACCTTATGGATGAGAAAATAAAGTAGTATGAAAAAAAATTAAGTGCTGAGGTGGTGTGGTGGACCCTGTGATAGCCAAATCCGCCTTGAGGAATGAAGGACTTATACGCCCATTGACTGGTAGTGATTCAAGAAGACAGCCTCCACCGTTAATACTCTGTGGACTGCCTCAGTTGAAGAAACTACCTTATCCAAGACTGTGCCTCCTTCCAGGGCAGCCTACATCCAAATACTGATCAAAAAGGGAGTACAGAGGTGCAGCCCCTTCATCCTAACTTGGTCAACTCTAAAAGGTCAAACTAATCCTAGCATGTCCATGTCCACAGATATTGCATTCTCCCTCTGCCCCATCCTGCTTCTTTTCCCTCACTTCCACAACTGTCCATCATGAGAGCATCATTAATGAATGGGATGCCGGGTGATCTCTATCTCAGAAAACTAAGAGTCAAGCCTCCTAACAATTTCTTCCACTTTATCAATCACCTCATGCATGAACCCATGCAAGAAGGTGCTCCATGTTATTTTTATTCTAGAATAAAGTAAGAGTTCTCCTAGAATAATAAGTACTTGTTTCCTCGTCTTCCACTATTTGGTATGGTTTAATTAAGTTAGTATGTCTTTGCTTCTGTCAAACCTTGGATAGAGGTTTAACATGTTCTCATAAAAATATACAGAATTTGTTTATTATAGACTTACCATGTCTTTCTATTTCTGTTATTTGTTTTAGAGATTGGTGATCCCTGCCATGATTACACATATTAACAAATCAGTTCCCAACTCCTCTGGCAGAATTCTGAGAAACCTTACTTGGAAAACACCTGGTGAAACATATTTTTATTCAACTTCAGGCAATTCAAATGCAGCTGAAAGTCACTTAAATGGAAACTCAACTATGATGCTGCTTTTAAAATCAAAAGCAAGATTTCAGCTCCATGGGATGTGACAGGTTGCCAGGTGTTTAATATTCAAGGGGCAAGCACACTGTTGGTAGCTTCTTTACATAATTGACAAACCAAAACTCAAAGTACTAAGGTTAACAATTCACTACTCTTTGACCACAGAACTGGTATTGTGATATTCCTCTACTGCCTATAAATCACTTTCATAGAGCCATTAGAGGGTTGTTTTGAACCTCTAAAAGAGTAGCAGCAAACCTCTGAGCAGCTGAGCAATGTCAGAACAATGTACAGAGTGGATTTAGGGTCACTTTGGAGCCACCATCATTCTTCTTTCTTGCTCCTGAATCTGCCAGATTATTTTGGCCCGAGTGCTGTGTATTTAAATTCTATGCAGATGATAGTACAGACAAGTGGTTTTCTCCACAAGGTCTTTGATGAATAGACTCAAGACATCAAACATAAGCATACTTCCAGATGTCACAAAAACTTTGCAGAGGCTTTGCAGTGAGACAGACACTGTCTCACTTTGTCACAGATGTCACAAAAACTTTGCAGAAGGTTTGCAGGTTATGTTTTGCCAACCACCTGGGCTGTGAGACAGACACATCAGACAAAGGATGTCACATAATTTGACCAACATTTTCACTGGTGTCCAGAGGTCAAGGAGCCTTGCTTTTCCCTGTGTGTGTGCCACAAGGCACACCAGTGATCTGTTATTAGAGGAATGTTAGAATAGGCAAGTAATTGAAAAAGAATGGTATTGAATGATACTAATTCAAAAATGAATGAAAATTTCTTAAGGAAAGATTAAATTATGTTGTTTTATACTATTTTGCTTCTTTTCCTTTGAAGGTAGAAAAATAACTGTAAATTGACATTTCTGAATGCCTAAATGTGCCAGTTGCCTCACATAATTTTTATGCCTCATTTAATTTTCACAATACATTATGAAAGGATGAGGCTAATGAATCCTTAGAAAGTCCATAATCTGCCTAAGTTTACACAAAGAATAAAGTGAAAATATGAGGATTTGAACACAGGTCACAGTGACTTCAAAATAGTTGATTTTCCCACTTTTATATCTTATTCCAAATGGGTTATAATCCAAGTCCTAATTAAAGATTCAAATTTGTTCTCTTTTGATGATTTGCTGATTTTTTTAAAATCATAAAGCAAGTGAAAAATGTTTCCCATCCAGTTCACATTTCTATTACCTTTCTTTTCAATGGTGAACCTCTTGGCAGACATTTTTATTCATAAAATTGGCCATGCTATTTTCAAAATTCTATTGGTCCAAATCAGAATGGGTTATACTGAGATGAAACAGACACTGACCCTACCTCTTATTTGTTGTTTAGCACAGGGCATTGCACAAAAATGCCTACCATTCACAGGGAAAGCTTCATGCACATTTCAGCTAGACTTTAAAGGATTAATGGAGGGAGGGAAAAGGACATTTTAAGCATAGGGACCATCATGGACAATCATAGTGTGTGTAAATGAAGAGGAAATAATTCAAGGTTACTAGGACAGAGGATATCATTCTGTTTCATAAAGGTTAAAACAGTAAGTCTGGAAAAGAGAAGTATAGAAGATTGCAAAAATTATCTCAATTCTTCACCCATTTTTGCAACCATATCCTTTGCCATGTACTTTTGCTGGCCCCCCATCTGGGGATGGGGTAACTGCCCCTTGACTTTGGCTCAGCCATATGACTTGCTTAGGCCAATAGGATGTTAACAGGTGTGACACAACAAAAGCTGAAATGAGCTTGCTTGTTGGGGCTTATTATGCCTCTGCCATTGCCACGAGAAAGTGCCTTGGGATAGCTTGTTGGGGGATGAAGGCACGTGAAACACAGCCAAGTGTTTCCAGCAGCCACTGTAGCCCCAGCCAAAGCAGCCTAAATCAGCTGACAACGAGGCAACCCCAGACATGTAACTCCAGCACAGTTCAGCAAGGTCACCCAGCCAACCCCCCGATGGTTCCAGATATGTAAGCAATAAACACAAATTTTTTAATGACACTGAAGTTCTGTTCTCTGTTATACAACAATAGGTAATAAACACAGCTAACATAAGGAATAATAAATAAAACAGATAAGTGATACAGGGAGTAATGAGATTTTGTGAGAAAATCTATCATCATCCATAGAGGTGATAGAAGATTTTTAAATGAACCATCTCAACAGCCTGCTTCTCAGATCTATGTAGGTCACTCAAAACACTGAGATCTTAAAAAAGGGATTTGTCAGCAGTCCCTTTACACCATGACAGCCCTCCAACTCAAACTCTGATGCCCCATAGACTTTTATTCAGTCTGTGCTATGACAACCTCGTCCCTTCATACCCTTCTTTCATTTTGTCCCGTATGATATTTCTTTTCATGTCTAATTTTTCCTAAGAGAAACAAGCATCTCTGAAGGCCGACATTTTGTTTTTCTCTTCTTTGCATCTCCTGGAGTGCTCAGCATAGTGGTTTTGCAAATGGAAGACAATTCAGTATATAACACATTTTTAAAACAGAAAGAGGAATTGGAGGCAAGAAGTAAGTTTATTTATGAAACAATCTCTTTCTTGAAATTCCAAAATACCAAAGGTTTTGGCAACTCATTGATGGCAAAACTGACCTAAACTGACAAGAAGCTTTTTATAATACCCCCACTCCGTTTCACTGTAGAAATATTAATGTGTTTGAATATGGAGTATTGACTCAAGCCCCACTAATATATGGCATATGGATAATGTTTAAACAATACCAAAAATCTCTGAAATACATCTGGGCCCAAGGGCTTCAGATACAGGTTTATGGGCCATATTCTAATAATCCAGATGGAAAATGGGAAGTAAATGGAGACTGAACTGAAAGCACATCAGTGGGAATGGAGCCAAGAGAGCAGATTAGAGAAAGATTGCTGAAGTGGAATAGAGAAGTCTTAGTCAATCAATATACACCCAGTCAAGAGAAAAGGAGGATTAAAAAAGAGAAAGCATAGTTAGATCCACTTTTGTAAAAATACTGCAACTGAGGTACCAGAAAGTATGGAAGCACAGCTGCATGCCCCTTCTGTGAAGATCAAGGGAGTTGCTTCATTCTGGCTTCATCACCACTTAGCTGAACTTCTCTTGTGTAAATGGTTTCCTTTTAATCTCACAAACACTTTTGTGAAGACTGATGGTTTCCAAACTTAATAGGGCTTCATAATTATCAGAAGAATTAATTTAATATGAAGATTCCTGGGCCAGGGCCCAGGTTGTCCTGGGGCTGGAGCCTGCCAACTGGTGGATGGAGTCAGGCCCCAGAGTCTCTGGCTGCAGGACCCTGGAGTCCTAGGTCTAATAACTGCACCCTGGTGTGTGGGACTGTGTCCCTGCCTGGTTAGTTGCTTGGTCTGATGTGTCCCAGTGCTGGTTCCTACATGCTAGTGGGTGGGGATGGGTCTGGATCCCGAGCTAATAAGCTAGTGGGAAAGTTCCAAAATCACGCTTGCCAGCACCAGCGTCCACGTGTTAGAATGAGCTCCCCAAAATGGCTGCCACCAGCGTCTATGTTCCCAGGGTGAGCGCCACTTGCCTCCTGCCCCTTCAGGAGACTCTGTATGATCAGCAGGTGTGTCTGACCCAAGATTCTTTCAATTTACTTCTTCTGCTCTGGGTCCTAGAGATTTCATGTGTGCCTTTTAAGATTAGAGTCTCTATTTCCCACAGCCTCTGGGGGTCCTGAAAGTAAACCCCATTTTCCTTCAAAACTAAATGTTTGGATGCTTCTCGTCCCAGCACAAGACCCCCAGGCTACCCAATGTGGGGCTCAGACATCTTGCTCCTTGGGGAGAACTTCTGCAATTGTAGTTATTCTCCCCCTTGTGGGTCACTCACACAGGGATATGAGTCTTGACTCTACTACAACTCCACACTCCTACCCATCTCGTTGTAGTTTCTTCTTTATATCTTTAGTTATAGAAGGTCTTTTCTTGTAGGTTCCAGTCTCTCTCATCAATAATTTATCTGTAAATTGTTGTAATTTTGGTGTGAGCATAGGAGTAGTTGAGCCCAGGGTCTTCCTACTTGTCATCTTAGGAACTCCCAATAGTTGGCTATTCTTATAACTTCCTTTGTGAATAGACTATTACCTTTAGAAAAAATCAAGTGAATTTTTAATCTTACTGTCATAACAAATTGTAACTCTACCCTGATTTCAAATCAATTGGAGACACAAGTTTTATTTATAAAATTGACTCACACAGAGTTATATGCCTTTAGATATAGTTCTAATTTTAGGAAGGAATGAGAGATGGACAAGGTTGTCCTAGGCACCTAATTATCACCAAGCTTGGTGTGGAAAGTCTACATCCCACTTAGAATTTGCAACTTTAAGGGAATAAACATAAATTTTACAATTAACATTCTGACAAATATGGTTTACTCAAACATATCCTAACCTCAGTTTTAGAAGTTAATAATCCTTTAAACTATTGTATTATAAAAAATATCAATATTAACAAAATTGCCTTTGCCCTTTTTAGTATATAAATTCAGAAATACAACTTTGTGTTGACTAGATACATACTTAGTGAAGATCTATCTAACTTTAATGTTATGGTACCAAGAAAATGACTAGTTGCTAAACTTTTCTTAATCCTCCAACACAATGAAATAGAGAGTTTCTACTTCTGGGTGAATTGTTTCCAGCTGTTTTAGGTCTTTTTGCCATTCTGCTCGAGAGGCCAAAGAGAGGCTGTCATTGGCCCCTCTTCCCCTTGGCCAGGGCAGGTTGGAGTTCCTTGATTGACAGGTCCACCAGATTACTCAAAGTTCAAGTTTTGACATCCATTATTTCAGAAATTCTTATTAAAATATTGAATGAGGTTGATGGATTTCTTGCAGTTACATTTGACATTCTAGTCAAGGCTGAATTAAAGAAATTTATTTATATTTTTCACACCCCTTCACTGATAAACCAGTAGCTACAACAATGCTATAATCCTTTTGGTAACTATAGCATCTTTTTAAATATTGATTCTTTGAAAAACGAGCTCAAAGGGATTAAAAGACTAAAGACTGTACAAATAAGAAAACAATAAGCATAATTTAATCACAATTGCAGGACAGTCATACCAATCTTAGTCTACAAAAGCACCCGTTAACACAAGGCTACATTCCAGTATATTTCAATAAAAAGCCATTCATAACTTGACTCTTTGCCTCTTACCTCTTACTTACAGAGACTGACATTCCTCTTTTCATCGTATCACACAATCCACTCATCTAAAAATTTCATCTAACAGGAATTGTCCTAACTGTATATCTAAAAACTTGTAGCAAAAATAATTTTTATTAATTGCCTGAGAATTGGAACCCAATTGTGAATAATTCTCTACAATAGGGCACATAAATATACAAAATATCAGTCATGAACACAGTACATTGCCTATATACAGTGCTCAACCAAACTCTCCTAGGCTTGGTTGAGAGATCCATACTTGCATTCAGCAAATTAGGATATACTAAAACCCATTCTCTTTGTAATTGTGATAACCTCTTCTTGGACACAATATTTAATCCTACAAGCATATGTTGACAACATATTGTCTAATAATAATGGGATACCATGGCATATATGGGGAAGTTCCTGACATCATGGTCATCACAGCCTACTTGGAGAAGAAGGCCCGACATTCATAAAATATGAGAAGACAGCATATGATCAAACATCACATTTTCTCAGTTAAGGACAACATAACATACAATGGATAGAGAACTTTGTTGGAAACTCCAGCCCTGGGCAACAGTCAGTCTTTAGTTCCATGACTTAATACCATTGGGCTTCAGTTTCTCAATGTGAAAAATGAGGAAGTGCAGAGAAGTGATCTCATAAATCACTTAAAGTTCTCAGGTCTGCAGAAGGTCAGAGAGCAGGAATATAATCATGGTTGAGAGAAAATAAAGAATTTCCCAGAGGGAAAAAAGACAGTTAGGCATTAGAAGATGAATTGGCATGAATGTTTAAAGGAGAGGGAGACTGTTTCAAATGAGCAAAACTACAAGAATAAAAGTGCAAATGGTGGAATTCCTTGGTAGTCCAGTGGTTAGAACTCCATGCTTTCACTGCAGAGGGCCTGGATTCAATCCCTGGTGGAGGAACTAAGATCCCACAAGCCATAAAAGTGTAACAGGGTGTTGTTCCTTTCAACAGCCCCTCAAGATGCTATGTAACAACCTGGAAGAATGTCTCCACTCAACCAATGTGATCATGCATGCCCTTAAGGGGCATATCCAGAGGATTTAGACCATTGTACATAACCTTTGGCTGGAGACATAGCTCAGGATGTTAATGCTGCCTAAATTTGGGCAAGTCATTTAATCTCTCAATACCTTAATTTTCTTATCTTTAAAATGGAGTTATAGGCTTCCCTGCTGATGCAGTGGTTGAGAATCTGCCTGCCAGTGCAGGGGACATGGGTTCAAGCCCTGGTCCAGGAAGATTCCATGTGCCACAGAGCAATTAAGCCTGTGCTCCACAACTACTGAGCCTGCGCTCTAGAGCCTGCAAGCCACAACTACTGAAGCCTGCGCACCTAGAGCCCATGCTCTGCAATAAGAGAAGTCACCGCAAGGAGAAGACTGCACACCACAGCAAAGAGTATCCCCACTCACCGCAACTAGAGAAAGCCCACACGCAGCAACAAAGACCCAATGCAGCCAAAAATAAATAAATATAA
The DNA here is from genome assembly GCF_011762595.2 of Tursiops truncatus. Classification (NCBI taxonomy): domain Eukaryota; kingdom Metazoa; phylum Chordata; class Mammalia; order Artiodactyla; family Delphinidae; genus Tursiops; species Tursiops truncatus. Next base: position 52,421,421 of record NC_047048.1, on the reverse strand, counting down.
ATAAATAAATTTATTTTTTTAAATGGAGGTAGTAATAATAATACTTGTTCAATATGGTTGCTGTGAGGATATAATGGGTTGTTGCATTTAAAACTCTTAGCATGGCACTAGGGCATAATAGGTTTTCAATGAGATTTTTCTAATAATTGTAGTTTTAGTAGCAGTAATGGCTGTAGTTAAAATACTTGGGCTGCTCATAAGTATGAAATTTGGCTCCCTCTATCTCTCTCACATTTAATATCTCCTAAAAACACAAATTTGAGGCAGTGTAAGAAACTAATTACTGCCTTCTCAATACACAATAACACACATAACCACACTTCTTCTTAGATATAAAAGCAGAGTAGTAGAAAGGAAGAATAAATAAAGCTCCTTTTCTCCACCTTTTTCTCACACATCAATAAAATTAAAAATTTAAAGTTAAAACTTGTGGAGATCCCAGTCACCAACATCCAGACTTGTAGGTCTAAGCAAAGAGTAATCCTTACAGAATTTTTTAGGATTTCAAAATTGAGGCTGAGGAAGGCTACACACATAATCAAAATCACACAACATCATGAAGAACCCTGAACACATTCAATTCCACCAATCATTTACCTAGACTTAAATTTTCTAATTATCAAAAACTGGTGACGTTAAAAATGGAAAGACAACCTGTGTTCATAGATTGCAAGACTTAATGCCATTAATATGGTGTCTTAGTTCAGGCATTTATAATAGAATACCATGGGCTGGGTGGCTTATAAACAAAGAAATTTATTTCTCACAGTTCCAGGAAATCTAAGGCTGGGAAATCCAAGATCAAGGCACTGGCAGTTAACAGTGAAAATCTCCTAACCCATTCCAAAAGAATGACCCTGAACAGATTGCTAATAGATCTGGGCCCTTGTTCTTTCTCCTAGTAGAAAGTACTGAGGCATAGAAGTCATTCAGATGTATATTCAAATATGATCCCGGCCATTTACAGATTATGCAGTCTTGTGAACATTTCTAAACTTATCTGAACCTCCTTCCTCACCTTTAAGTCTTTCACGAGTAAGAATCCAATGGCCTAATTCATGTAGAGCACGTTGAACAATACCAGACACCCAGTAAATGTTAGCTTTCCTTTCAACTCCTGGGTAAGCTACTTGTGATCTCAGACTTTCCCATCAAAATTATGGCAGTGATCTACCATGTGAAATAATGTTGAGTAAGCAGATTATATTATAATTTTTGCAATTGTACTCTGGAAAATTGAGCATATGTATGCCAGGCATCATTCTACACTGTAGAAATAAAAACTGTTCAAAACTTTCCTCTCATTGATCTTGAAGTATTGGAATTGCAAGATCTGCTACTTATTCACAGACAATGAGAATGAATCAGAAAAGAGAGAGTGATCCACTGGATCAAGTGCTGCTGAGAGATTAAGGAGATGAAAGAAAAATGGCCATGGGATTTGACAAGATGAAGGTTACAGCGACCTAGACAAGAACAGTATCAAGGGACTGGGAAAAAAAGGATCAAAGAAGAGATGATAGTGGCCATGACAGTGATTTCAAGAAATATTCTTGAAAAGGAAAATAGAAATTAGGTAATATCAAGAAAGACATTTTAAAAAAAATACTTCTTGATATGAAAATTTCTTTATTAATTGCAAGCCTTTTCAAAAATGGGCAATAGTAAAGAAAACACAAGTTTGAGATATCAACTGGCTTTAGCCACTCCTTTTCAATATCTCACTGGAAGTTAAGAAAAAGAAATAAAAGGTATACTGATTAAGAAAGAAGAAATGAAACTGTTGTTGTTCATAGATAATATGATTTTCTATGAAAGAAATAGGACAGAATTGACAAAAAAAAAAAAAAATTACTCCTGGAAGCAATTATAGCAAGATTGCAGGATATAAGGTTAATATATATGTCAATTACTTTCTTATATATTCGCATTGAACAACTATAATTTGAAATTAAAAACATAATATTTATATTATCAATGAGATACTTAGGTGTAAATTTAAAATTATGTATAATATTTATATAAAGAAAATTACAAAACTCTGATGAAAGAAATCTTACTAAAAAGAAGAACTAAATAAATAAATATTCCATGTTCATGGATAGAAAGACTCAATTTGTCAAGATGTCAGTTCTTCCAAACTTGATCTATAGATTCAATGAAATTCCATCAAAATCCCACGTAGTAATTTTGTGGATATCAACAAACTGAATCTAAAGTTTATATGGAGAGGCAAAGGCCTAGAATAACTAATATAATATTGAAGGGGAAGAACAAAGTCAGAGGACTGAAACTACTCAACTTCAAGAATTACTGTAAAGCTACAGTAATCAGGACAGTGTGGTGAAAGACTATACAAATATATCAAAAGAAAAGAATGGCGAGCCCAGGAACAGATCCACATAAATATAGTCAACTAGATCTTTGACAAAAGAGTAAAGGCAACTCCATGCAGAAATCATAGCCTTTTCAACAAATGGTAATGGAACAACTGGACACCTACATAAAGAAAAAAATAATAATGAATCCAGACACAGACCTAAACCCTTCACACACACACACACACACACACACACACACACACACACACACACCCCTCAAATGTATCACAGATTTTAATGTAAAATGCAAAACTACAAATCTCCTAAAAGATAACATAGGGGAAAATCTAGATGTCTTTGTGTATGGTGATAACTTTTAGATACAACACCAAAGCCATGATTCATGAAAAAAAAACAATGGATAAGCTGAACTTCAGTAAAATTTAAAAGTTTTACTTTTCAAAATACACTGCCAAGAGAATGAGAAGACAAGCCACATACTGGGAAAATATATTTACAAAAGGCACACCTGATAAAGGACTGTTATCTAAAGTGTCCAAAGAACTCTTATATTCAGCAGTAATAAACCTAGTAACATTATTTTAAAATGGGTAAAAGACCTATTAAAATAGCTAAAATCCAAAACAGTGGCAAAACCAAATGCTGAGGAGGATGTGAGAGGAAGATGTAGAGTAACAGAAACTCTTTCATTTTTGGTGGGAATGCAGAATGGCACAGCCACTTTGTGTTTTGGTTTTTTGGTGGTTTTTTTTTTTTTTTTGGTTTATTTATTGGTACAGCCACTTTGGAAGACAATTTCACAGTTTCTTACAAAACTAAAATACTCTTAATCTACAGTTCAGCAACTACACTCCTTGGTATTTATTTGCCCAAATGAGTAGAAACTTATGTCCACACAAAGGCTTGCCCATGGACGTTTATAGCAGTGTTATTCATAATTTTCAAAACAAGGAAGCAAACAAGATGTCCTTCAGTAAGTGAATAGATAAATAAACTGTGGTATGCCCAGATAATGAATTATTATTCATTGCTAAAAAAAGAAAAAGAGCTATCAAGCCATGAAAAAACAGGGAGGAACCCTAAAAATTATACTACTATGTGCAAGAAGTCAATTTGAAAAGGCTAAATACTGTACAATTCTGGAAAAGTTAAAACTATAGAGACAATAAAAGCATCCGTGGTTACCAGGTGTTGGTGGGAGAGAGAGATGAATAGACAGAGCACAGAGAATTTTTAGGGCAGTGAAACTACTCTGTATGATACCATAATGGTAGACATGTCATCACACATTTCTCAAAATCCATAGAATGTGAAACACAAGGAATGAACCCTAATGTGAACGGTTGATGTTGGGTGATAATGAGGTATCAATGTAGATTCACCAATTGTAGCAAACTACCACTCACGTGGAGGATTTTGATATTGGAGGAAGCTGTGCATATATAGGGGCAGGGCTTATATGGGAAATCCCTGTACCTTCTGCTCAATTCTCCTGTCAATCTAAAACTGCACTAAAAAATAATGTACTATAATTAAAAGAAGAAGAAAAAAAAAAGAAAACTCAGAAAGTTTAGACCAAGATGACCTCTTCTTAGTTCAGGTGACAATTCATCACTTAAAAAAATAAAAAGTTCCATTGCATGAGACAAATGTGGTTGGACAGGTATCCCTTGTCTTTCAGCTGGTCCCTCAAATAATTATACCCCCAAATTCTCCCACTTTCCTTTCATCCAAGTTAGGCATACCCAGGCTGGTTGGGAAGTGAATTTTACATTAATTTTATCATTGGATTATGACTTGAAGCACAAGTTTCCATGAGTTGTCATGGACAGGGTTAGTATGCAGAACTGAATGATTCAGTTAATCCTAAACCTCCCATGAAACAGTAACTGTAGCCACCCCTTCCTTCTGCTAAATATTTTGCCAAAGATAATAGCAAATCACAAGGGTTCTGCTGCTTTCTTGGTGACGTATTAGGAAACCTGGATATCAACCATGATTTCTGAAGGCTTACTTATGTCCATCTTCTAAGATAGATGCAATGACTACTAACATTTGTTGAAGTGTTATATATACCAGACATTACTGTAACTAATTTACCATACTATATAATTTCCTAGCAACAGGGTGAGGTTCATATTAATATTCTTATTTTACAAATGAAGAAACTGAAGTTCAGGAAAGTTATAAAATTTTCCCCAGGTTACGTTGCCTGATACTTGTGGTTTCTAATTTCAAAACCCATTCTTCAGATATGAGAGAGACTCAGCATGGCTTCTGTGGATTTCTGATAGGAATGCACAGCCCTCAATATGCTTGAATTGAGGGCACATTGCAAGATGACTATCCTGTACTCTCTAGGGATGTTGGGGTCATGGCAGAACAGGTAGGACCTGGAATAATTCCAGATGAACTATCACTAGAGAAACATGACAACATAGGATTGTGTGTTGGATCCTGGGCCAGAAAAATAACATGGGGGAGTGGGGAGCATTAGATAATATTATTATGCATATGTTGATTTCTCAGATTTTGTTAATTGCATGCACTGTGCTTATATCTGAGAATGTCCTTGTCTTTAAGAAACACAGTGTGTTTACAAGTAAGAGAAAATCATGTCTACAACATACTCTCAACATACACACACACTAAGACCTTGCATGAACTGTCCCTGTCTATGAAAGATCCTAGAGCAAAGAGCAATAGCAATTTGGTCTCTATGTTATGGTTCTTAAATGTGGCTAATGAAGAAACAGAGTCTGGAAGTCATTCTAAAAGCAGGGGAGAGCCTCATCCATTGAAGAGCAGACAGCAGAAGCAAGAAGAACTACAATCCTGCTGCCTGTGAAACAAAAACCACATTCACAGAAAGACAGACAAAATGAAAATACAGAGGGCTATATACCAGATGAAGGAAGATAAAACCTCAGAAAAACAATTAAATGAAGTGGAGATAGGAAAACTTCCAGAAAAAGAATTCAGAATAATAATAGTGAAGATGATCCAGGACCTTGAGAAAAAAATGGAGGCAAAGATCGAGAAGATGCAAGATATATTTATAAACACCTAGAAGAATGAAAGAACAAACCCCTAGAAGAATTAAAGAAAAAACAAACAAATGAATAGTACATTAACTGAAATGAAAACTACACTAGAAGGAATCAATAGCAGAATAACTAATGCAGAAGAACAGATAAGTGACATGGAAGACAGAATGGTGGAATTCACTGCCTCAGAACAGAATAAAGAAAAAAGAATGAAAATAAATGAAGACAGACTAAGAGACCTCTGGGACAGAATTAAACGCACCAACATTCGCATTATAGGGGTCCCAGAAAGAGAAGAGAGAGAGAAAAGACCCCAAAAAATATTTGAAGAGATTATAGTTGAAAACTTCCCTAACATGGGAAAGGAAATAGTCAGCCGAGTCCAGGAAGTGCAGTGATTCCCAGGCAGGATAAACCCAAGGAAAAACATGCCGAGACACATAGTAATCAAATTGACAAAAATTAAAAGGAAAGAAAAATTATTAAAAACAACAAGGGAAAAATGACAAATAAAATACAATGAACTCCCATAAGGTTAACAGCTGATTTCTCAGCAGAAGCTCTACAAGCCAGAACGGAGTGGCATGATGATATATTTAAAGTGATGAAAGGGAAGAACCTACAACCAAGATTACTCTACCTGGCAAGGATCTCATTCAAATTCAAAGGAGAAATCAAAAGCTTTTCAGACAAGCAAAAACTAAGAGAATTCAGCACCACAAAACCAGCTGTACAACAAATGCTAAAGGAACAAGTACTAAGTGGGAAACACAAGAGAAGAAAAGGACCTACGAAAACAAACCCAAAACAATTAAGAAAATGGTAATAAGAATGTACATATCAATAATTACCTTAAATGTGAATGGATTAAATGCTCCAACCAAAAGACACAAGCTCACTGAATGGATACAAAAACAAGCACAATATATATGCTGCCTACAAGAGACCAACTTCAGACCTAGGGACACATACAGACTGAAAGTGAGGGGATGGAAAAAGATAGTCCATGCAAATGGAAATCAAAAGAAAGTTGGTGTAGCAATACTCATATCAGACCAAATAGACCTTAAAATAAAGACTATGGAAAGAGACAAAGAAGGACACTAAATAATGATCAAGGGATCAATCCAAGAAGAAGATATAACAATTTTAAATATATACGCACCCAGAATAGGAGCACCTCAATACATAAGGCAAATGCTGACAGCTATAAAAAAGGAAATAGTAACACAGTAATAGTGGGGGACTTTAACACCTCACTTACAACAATGGAGAGATCATACAGAGAGAAAGTTAATAAGGAAACACAAGCTTTAAATGACACAATAAATCAGATAGATTTAAATATATTTATAGGACATTCCATCTGAAAACAGCAGATTACACTTTCTTCTCAAGTACACATGAAACATTCTCCAGGATAGATCATATCTTGGGTCACAAATAAAGCCTTGGTAAATTTAAGAAAATTGAAATCATATCATCTATTCTGACTGCAACACTATGTGATTAGAAATCAATAACAGGGAAAAGAATGTAAAAAACACAAACATATGAAGGTTAAATAGTACATTACTAAATAACCAAGAGATCACTGAAGAAATCAAAGAGAAAATCAAAAAATACCTAGAGATAAGTGACAACAAATATGCAACTATCCAAAGCTTATGTGATGCAGCAAAAGCAGTTCTAAGAGAGAAGTTTATAGCAATACAACCCTACCTCAAGAAAAAAGAAAAATCTCAAATAAACAACTTAACCTTACACCTAAAGGAATAGAGAAAGAAGAACAAACAAAACTGAAAGTTAGTAGAAGGAAAGAAATCATAAATATCAGAACAGAAATGAATGAAATAGAAACAAAGAAAACAATAACAAAGATCAATGAAACTAAAACCTAGTTCTTTGAGAAGATACACAAAATTGACAAACGTTTAGCTAGACTCAGCAAGATAAAGAGGGAGAGGACTCAAATCAATAATATCAGAAAAAGGAGAAATTACAACAGACACCGCAGAAATACAAAGCATCATACGAGATTGCTACAAGCAACTTTATGCCAATAAAATGGACAAATTCTTAGAAAAGCACAACTTTCCCAGGCTGAACCACGCAGAAATAGAAAATATAAACAGGCCAATCACAAGCACCAAAATTGAGACTGTGACTAAAAATTTTCTGACAAACAAAAGTCCAGGACCAGATGGCTTCACAGGTGAATTCTATCAAACCTTTAGAGAAGAGCTAACACCCATCCTTCTCAAACTTTTCCAAAATATTGCAGAGAGGGGACCCCTCCCAAATTGATTCTACGAGGTCACCATCACCCTCACACCAAAACCAGACAAAGATACTATAAGAAAAGAAAATTACAGACTAATATCACTGATAAATATAGATGTAAAAATTCTCAACAAAATAATAGCTAACAGAATCCAAAAATATATTAAAAGGATCATACATCATGGTCAGGTAGGATTTATCCCAGGGATGCAAGGATTCTTCAATATATGCAAATCAAACAATGTGATGCACCATATTAACAAATTGAATAATAAAAATCATATGATCATCTCAATAGATGCAGAAAAGCTTCTGACAAAATTCAACACCGATTTATGATAAAAACTCTCCAGAAAGTGTGCATACAGGGAGCATACCTCAACATAATAAAGACCATATATGGCAAACCCACAGCAAACATCATTCTCAATGGTGAAAAACTGAAAGCAATTTCCTCTAAGATCAGGAATAAGACAAGAATGTTCACTCTAACCACTATTATTTAACATAGTTTTGGAAGTCCTAGCCATGGCAATCAGAGAAGAAAAAGAAATGCAAGGAATACAAATTGGAAAAGAAGAAGTAAAACTGTCACTGTTTGCAGATATCATGATATCTGATATCATGACATAGAGCATCTTAAAGATGCCACCAGAAAACTACTAGAGCTAATCAATGAATTTGGTAAAGTTGAAGGATACAAAATTAATGTACAGAAGTCTCTTGCATTCCTATACACTAACAATGAAAGATTAGAAAGAGAAATTAAGGAAACAATCCTATTCACGGTTGCAACAAAAAGAATAAAATACCTAGGAATAAACCTACCTAAGGAGGTAAAATACCTATACTCAGAAAACTATAAGACACTGATGAAAGAAATCAAAGACGTCACAAACAGCTGGAGAGATAGACCATGTTCTTGGACTGGAAGAATCAATATGGTGAAAATGACTATACTATCCAAAGCAATCCACAGATTCAATGCGATCCCTATCAAACTACCAATGGCATTTTTCACAGAACTAGAACAAAAATCTTAAAATTTGTATGGAGACACAAAAGACCCTGAATTGCCAAAGCAATCTTGAGAAAGAAAAGTGGAGCTGGAGGAATGAGACTCCCTGCCTTCAGACTATACTACAAAGCTACAGTCATCAAGACAATATGGTACTGGCACAAAAACTGAAATATAGATCAATGGAACAGGATAGAAAGTCCAGAAATAAATTCACACACCTATGGTCAACTAATCTATGACAAAGGAGGCAAGGATATAAAATGGAGAAAATACATTCTCTTCAAAAGTGGTGCTGGGAAAACTGGACAGCTCCATGTAAAAGAATGAAATTAGAACACGCCCTAACACCATACATTAAAAATAGACTCAAAATGGATTAAAGACCTAAATGTAAGACCAGACACTATAAAACTCTTAGAGGAAAACATAGGAAGAGCACTCTTTGACATAAATCACAGCAAGATCTTTTTGACCCACCTCCTAGAGTAATGGAAATAAAAACAAAAATAAACAAATGGGACCTAATGAAACTGAAAAGATTTTTCACAGAAAAGGAAGCTATAAACAAAAAGACAACCCTCAGAGTGGGAGAAAATATTTGCAAATGAATAAATGGACAAGGGATTAATCTCCAAAATGTATAAACAGCTCATGCAACTCAATATTAAAAAAAAAAAAAAAACAACCCAATCACAAAACAGGCAGAAGATGTAAATAGACATTTCTCAAAAGAAGACATTCAGATAGCCAAGATGCACATGAAAAGCTGTTCAACATCACTAATTATTAGAGAAACACAAATCAAAACTACAGTGAGGGGTCTTCCCTGGTGGCGCAGTGGTTGAGAGTCCTCCTGCCGATGCAGGGGACACGAGTTCTTGCCCCAGTCTGGGAGGATCCCACATGCCGCGGAGCAGCTGGGCCTGTGAGCCATGGCCACTGAGCCTGCGTGTCCAGAGCCTGTGCTCCGCAACAGAAGAGGCCACGAGAGTGAGAGGCCCACACACCACAAAAAAAAAAAAAAAAAACTACAGTGAGGTATCACCTCACACCGGTCAGAGTGGGCATCATCAGAAAATCTACAAACAACGAATGCTGGAGGGGGTGCGGAGAAAAGGGAAACCTCTTGCACTGTTGGTGGGAATGTAAATTGATATGGCTACTATGGAGAACAGTGTGGAGGTTCCTTAAATAACTAAAACTAGAATTACCGTATGACCCAGCAATCCCACTACTGGGCATAAACCCAGAGAAAACCATAATTCAAAAAGACACTTGCACCCCAATGTTCATTTCAGCACCATTTACAATAGTTAGGTCATGGAAGCAACCTAAATGCCCATCAACAGATGAATGGATAAAGAAAATATGGTACATACATGCAATGAAATATTACTCAGCCATAAAAATGAATGAAATTGGGTCATTTGTAGAGACATGGATGGACCTAGAGACTGTTATACAGAGTGAAGTAAGTCAGAAAGAGAAAAATATCATATATTAATGCATATATGTGGAATCTAAAAAAATGGTACAGATGAACCAGTTTGCAAGGCAGAAATAGAAACACAGATGTAGAGAACAAACTTATAGACACCAAAGTGGAAAAATGAGGAAGGGGGTGGTGATGGTGGGATGAATTGGGAGTTGGGATTGGCATATATACACTAATATGTATAAAATAGTTACCTAATAAGAACCTCCTGTATAAAAAAAATAAAATTAAATTAATAAAAAATAAAATAAAAGCAAGGGAAATGATTCATTTTTAAAAATTTTGTTTAATACTTATTCAGGGCCTTCACAGTATTATATTAAAAGCCAAAAATATTCAAATTCAGAACCCCTTCCCTTGAGGAATATATATTGTATTTCAACTTTAATTGAATATAGACTAATACACAGAGGATTTATCTAAGGCTAAATGATTCTATAAACCTCAAATAGAATCACATTGCTGTAAAAGATTAAAATAAGAAAATAAAAGAGAATTCCAATTTGACCAGTTTATTCATAAGTAGGTATTTCCAAACTAATATTTAGACTGAGTTCAAATCCATAACATGTTACTAACTAACGCTGCAGTGTTATTTGTCATTAAGATCAATTATTTGGAAAAACTAACTTAGATAAATCATTCCCATATTCAAGCCGGGATCATCCAATGATGATCACTGCTGTATCTCCAATACTTAGATTAGATCCCAGGATACATAATGTTTGATAGAAGCGTGTTGAATAAACGGAGGTTGGGACAGTGAGATGTTGTCAAGGCATCAAAACAGACACAGGTTTAATGCTTCAGATCATGGAAAGCCAATTTGCATTCATTATATTCCAGGGACAGACAATTCTTACTTCCAGCCTCCTGAAGTCATTCTTGGGTAAGTGATATGGGACAACGCCTTTCCCAACGTGATTTCATAGGCCAAGGTTAATTAGTCAGAAATAACTTTCTCAAATAGTGTCAGTCTCCCCAACAGCTAGCTTCACAGCTGTCTGCTGACATGACACTCACATGGCGCCTTGATTTAATTTGTTACCTGAGACAAGGCTGCATTCGTTTTCCTACTGAATGAATGGTTTCCATTCCAGGTATGAAGTTTGCCTCCACTATCTTAGAGGATGGACTATGAAGTATTTCTATTTCTGCTGTTTCTTAAATTCCTTTTCTCAAATATGTGGGCATGACTGGAGAGAGGTTTCATCAATCACGTGTCATCAGAACTCTGCCTGCATGTGGCTGGATGTTTGCAAAATAATTCCATGTTAAAAACTTACTCCAGTAGGTCTAGCTGCTCTATCTCCATGTAAATAATATTTGCCATCACCTGGCTTTTCAGATTATAAGTGTTATGTGACTCCCTTGGTGCTGGAAGGAAGTTTGGAAGCAACAATGTAGATCCTGTTAGTCATGTGTTTCTATGGTTATTTATAAATATTATGACCAATCTTAGTCAATATATGATGATTACAAATTATTCGCTTTTAATTGCCAGGAGCTGTTTTCTTCCAGAGGTCATTTAGAAGGGTTTTCAAATGCAGTTCACTCGGATGAATGTAATTTACCAGACAGAAATATTAATGGAGCCAAGATTTTGGCAATTAGGTTGAAATTCAGAATGCAGCTTAATGTGAAGGGTGAGAAAAGAATGAATAAATGCAAAAAAGGAATCTTTGGTTGACTATGTCTTTGAGAAGGTATTTATTTACAAGCATGGGAAAATAGTTCTAATAACAAGGCAAAGAAACTCATCTTTGCCTTGTGGATCCAGGGAAAGTATATTGTACCATTACTCCTTTCTAGATTTCAGTTTACCCAAGATAGAATTAGAAAGTTTCTTGTCTCCTCGCAGACTATATCATTGGCAAAGACCACTATACACATTCGATAGAGAATGTTAGCTTAAGCCTCAGAATACATCTTGGAGTTGTAGGGATACTAACTGAAAAAGTAGTAGAGTAAAAGCCTTAGGAGCCAAGCTTGTTTGCAACACAAACATAAGGCAGAGAAAGATAATTCAGTCCAAAGTGAACCAGAGCAGTGGAAAGACTCTCATATCTATTCTGTAAGTATCTATTTTTGTAAATATCCTTCTTGTTGCTAAATATAACAGGTGCAACCACACTAAGTATTAACAACTTTAATAAGCTACTCTTGTAAAGAGCCAAAATAACAATGCAACCTTTAAAGGTCATAACTGTTGCTTTTGCACACCAAGAGCTTTTGATGCATCTCTTGGTTGTTTGATGTATGTGCTAACATGTTTTCCAGTAGGCATGGTAGGATTACTTTTCCTTTCTCTCTCTCTTTTCCTTTTTTCTTTCTTTCTTTCTTTCTTTCTTCCTTCCTTTCTTTCTTTCTTTCTTTCTTTCTTTCTTTCTTTCTTTCTTTCTTTCATTCTTTCTTTTCTTTCATTCTTTCTTTCTTCTTTCTTTCTCTTTTCTTTGCTTTTCTTTCTCCCTTATTCCCTTTTCCTTCTCCCTCCCCTTCTTTCTGTCTCTCTTTCTCACTCCCTCCTTTCATTCTTTCTGCTTTCTTTCTTTCTTCTTTCTATTAGGTTCTCTGCCCCAGGCAAGAAGAAGGGCTCAAAACCCAAGAAAGAAGTATTAACTCTGAATTCTCCTCTTTTACCAGCTAGCCCTTCTTCTGAGTGTGCCTGTCTGTCTATCTATCTACCTACCTATCTACCTGTTTGTGTCTGTCTGCATGTGTGTGTGTGTGTGTGTGTGTGTGTGTGTGTGTCTATATCTATCTATCTAGATAGATAGATAGATAGATAGATAGATAGATAGATAGATATAGACACACACACACACACACACACACACACACACACACACACACACATATGTATGTATTTGTGTTTTGCTGCTAAAGAAACTAAGGCTAAAAAAAATGTGTTCCAATTCTTCCAACTTGGATTTGAAAGAGCTACAATTTTAACCCATGTTTTAACATGAGATTTAACCATGTTTTTCTAAGGGTAAAATTATTATTGGAGTTAGACAAATAATTATAATGCTTAACTTTTAATATATTTTTTCAATTTTTAAATTTAAATTCTTATGACCATTACTTTTGTTTTTTCCTATATGGCAGTGTGACCAAAACAAAAGTGAATCAATTTAAAGAAAGATGTCAGTTGGTAATTTTATATGTAGCATGTATCTATGGCAAAAGAATTAGAGGAAGTACACAAGTGCAGTAAGGTTGGAAACACCACACTAAACATTAGTGCCTCCTACTTGTGGGTTAAGAGGAAATAAATCTCTCTTCTAGAATCAGAAAATAGTTTTTGAATGGAATCTAAGGAAAAATTATTTCCAAATCCTTCCTCCATCTATATTATTTTATAGATGAGAAAATTGGAGGTTGTAGGGTCACTGGCTGCTGAAGTTACACAAATACTTTTGGGAAAAGCTGGATTTAGCACTGTACTCTGGATTCCACATGTTACCAAACACAAGTTCCTGTGCCCAATGCACATTGAGGCCAAACAAACCAAAGCATCGAAGTTTGGAGCAGAGAAAGATTTATTGCAAGGCCAAGCAAGGAGATGGGTGGCTCATGCCCAGAAAGTCCCAAACTCCCCAAAGGGTTTCAGCAAGTACTTTTTTTTTTTTGATGTTTTTTTTTGTGGTATGTGGTCTGGAGGACCAGGTATGCCCTGGTTTGGGAGGATCCCACATGCCGCGGAGCAACTAGGCCCATGAGCCACAACTACTGAGCCTGTGCATCTGGAGCCTGTCCTCCACAACAAGAGAGGCTGCGATAGTGAGAGGCCTGCACACTGCAATGAAGAGTGGCCCCCACTTGCCACAACTAGAGAAAGCCCTCACACGGAAACGAAGACCCAACACAGCAAAAATAAATAAATAAATTACTAAACTCCTACCCCCAACATTTTCTTAAAAAAAAAAAAAGAATTCAATTGAGAAAATGCCAGCAAAATATTAGTTGTCACTACTGATCTGGAACCCATTTCAATAAGCAAATCCTATACATATAAAGGTATGATAATAGACTAATGAGATTTTTTCTTCAGTTAAAGTCTTTAAAGGTTATGCATTCAACAGAAAGTGGTTTTCAAAGTAGTCACTTCTGAAGCTATTACTCTCCATACTGTGATCCTGACATGGTCAAAAATATGTTTGGCTCTCCCACTGGTTGAGGCCTAAGCCCACAAATCTATCCATGCATTCAACAAAGATGTATCAAGTGCCTATTATGAGCCAGCGCTGTGTAGGGGCTGTTGATCCCACAAAGAAGGCAAAGTCCATCTTCTGAGATCTCAGACTTAATTGGGCAAGACTGGCTATTCACAGTTAAATAAATCAACAAGTAGATAATAACTGACTAATATTAAGCTGCAAGGAAAATTAAAGTCTGTCATGATAGAGAATGAGAGAAAGGCCTAATTTTCAACAGGGTGGTCATGATAAGGTTATTTTGATGAAGTGAAATTTAAGCTGAGGACTGATAATAGAGGCAAACCATAATGACATCTGAGATCTGATAGGAAAAAAACATTTCAGGTAGAAGAAAAGGAGAGAAATCTTGTGGCCTAAATAAGTGGTTGTGTTTTGAGACTAGAAAAGATGTTACACCTTTGGGATATTTCAAAGGAGAAAACAGTAGCTGCAGATGTGGAGAAGAATGAGTCTGATCATGCAGGCATTTATAGTCCATGGCTAGGAGCACAGTTTTTATTCTAAGAACAGTGGATGTATGCAGAAAACTGCTTTTTTTTTTTTTTAATCCTTCTGGCTGTGATGGACAATAAATTGTAGGGGCAAGAATAAAAATGAAAAAACCAATCTGTAGGCTATAGCAGAAATTTGGGTAAAACATGATGGTGATTTTAGGAGTTATCAAAATTGAGAAAAATAGATGGAGATGAGGTATATTTTGGAGAGACAATTTACAGGACTTGATAATGTATTAGATGTGGAGGATGAGAGCAAAAGAGGAGTCAAGAAAAACTTGTAGGCTTCTGGCTTCAATAAATCGTGGTACCATTTACAGAGATGGAAAAAACTGAGGAAAGCCAGGTTAGAGAAGGAAATTGAGGGCTCTGTTTGGGCCATAGTAAACTTGAAATGCCTATGAGATGTCCCACTAGAAATGCCAAATGGATAATTGGATGTTGGAGTCTCAGGCTTATAAGAAACACGTGGCCTGAAGATAGAAAATTGAACACTCTCAGCCGATAGATGGGTTTAAGCTCAGGAAGAGAATGCACATATATCTTTCCCAAACTATGCCACACACAGTGTTTTCCATCTGAAGTGCTTTGCCTTCAGATTCTAGGAATTTGGATCATTGACCTCTCAACTCTACCTTCTCTCCCATCCATTTTACCTTCTGGATTTCTTTCCTCTACAAAACTCTATCTTCTAAATATTTCCACTTGTCCCTTCAAGCTGACCAGAAAAGAGTCATGCAGGCCCATCTCATTTTAGGTGTTTTTAACTTCAGTGGAAAAAACCCACTTCAAACAACAGCAAAACCACTAAGAGTGGTTTTCAGTGGAAACTGAAAAGGGTTTTTTGTTTGTTTGTTTTTGTTTGTTTTGTTTTGTTTTCTTACTATAAGTGGAGCTACTCTTGGGGCCCTTTGCTCCTGATTTCTTTCTTCGTGCTTAGAGAGAAGGTTCCATTTATCCTTCATCTATAGTTCTGTAATAGGGAAGAATAAACCTGACTCCATGTTGGATCTGTTTCTTTTACTTTAACCTTTGTGCTCTTTTGCCTGTGCTTAATCATGCTGACTCTGCACCTTCTGTAAAAGAATGTTGCCTATAGCCTGAAGTATACAGGATAGCCTGTTCTCAAGACTCTGACCTTTAAATGTATAACACTCTTCCATTTAGATAGAGATAAAAAGTTGTGGAATAGAGAATAGCATTTGTCTGTTGAAGGTTTACAGGAACATCTTGACCTGATCTACATAGACAGATGCAAGAACAAAGAATTCTGACACCAAGAAGTTTGCAACAACAAACCATACCCTTTCTCTTTTTAGTATAAAAGAAGCCTGAATTCTAACTTGGATAAGATGGTTCTCCCGGACATGAGTCTGCCATCTTCTTGGTCTGCTAGCTTTCAGAATAAAGTCATTATTCCTTGCCCCAACAACTCGTACCCCTATTTATTGGCCTGTCGTATGGCGAGCAGAACGAGTCTGGACTTGGTAACAGTTCTGTCATTCCTGTAAGTGTTCTAAGAGTCTTTTCATGGTGAAATTCATGTTGACTCAGAATTCCAGACACTGAAATCTGGAGAAGTTCACAAAGACTAGTCCACCTGCTCATGTTCATGTGAGAAAACAAGCAACTAAAAAGTTCAAGTGACTGACCAACGCTATGTCTCTAATATATACTTTATATTATTTATATTCTCTAATTTATAGAGAATAAATTGATCATTGCTGAGCAAATTGTTCTTGCTCTACCCTGGACTATACAAATGCAGCTGACTCACTTCACCTTGTAAGTTCCTGGACAATGAAAGGCTTCAATTTCACTTCTAATTCTACATTTTTAAAACTACAGAGAGCTGCTTGCAAGATCACTTACTACAGCCTGCAGAATTGTCTCTCATTGAAGCTGGCCTCTTCCATAAGTCAAAAACATACTCACAGAGATTTCACAGGAAGAGGGCCTCTAAACCACAGCTTTATCTCACTATCTTTCTAGGGGGTTTCATGACTCCAGTAGGACAATGCATAAAATAATGTATATAATAGGTTTTAAAATCTTATAATGTTTTGCATTCTTGGCAACTACAATATTTTCTCCCACATTTATCTTGTTCTTTTTAATGATTGACTCCAAACATACTCACCTAAGAAGTTTTGAAAATGCAAAAAAGTACAAAGCAAACTGAAATATCTATAACCCTATAAGCCTTCAGTAATCAGTTCATATTTTATACTTCCTTCCAGACCCTATTCTATGCATATAGGTTTGTATGTGCTTTTGTGTGTGTATCTATGTAGATAATATTTACTTATATGTGTATATTTTTCTGTTGTATATATAAACATTACATATATATAATATTTTATTTGTGTTGTGGAGGATGCAAATATATATGTGCATCCCTTAGCAAAATGCATGGCACATTATAAGTTCCCAATACAGGCTGGTTCTGTTATTACTATAATTAAAGACACAGAATGTTGAAAAAAAGTTGAGGAGTGTTCTTGGGCCAGGGCCATAGGATGCACACACAGCACGAGTCGAGGCCAAAAGACTTAATGACTCACAATTTTGTTCTGGAACCGGCTGTGGATGGTCATAATAACTAGTGTTTGTATCACCAAAAACCCTGAACCAAGATCAGGAATGACAACAAACTCAGCTATGGTCACACTCCTGCTTTGAGAATGAGCTGTAATTCAGAGCACACTTGCCTCAAGAGGGATGGGAAACTCATCCCAGTTTTAATTCTCATTCTCAAGGCTTTAAAATAATAAAACAATTGACTTTTCTCCTAAAAACTACCATCTTCTTCCAAATACCCATACTACTATGAACGCTTACTTGTCTAAGTTTTGCACTCTAGAAATATAGATGTTATTCTAGAGACATAAGGGGGTGTTTAATTAATGTGAGTAAGAAAGAATGTCAGCCTGGGAGTGATGGGCATTCTGAATATGAGCTCTGGTGTACTCAAACTCCTAAAAACACTTTCACTACTTTAATACTTCACCACATAAAAGCTTAGGATATGAGTCTTCATTTCCCTTTCCCTGTCTTTAATGTATTACATAAGCATTCATTTACACAAAATACTACAATCAGACTATTTTTGGCATCCAACAGCTATAAGTCACTTCAAGTGAGGGAGATTTATTCCTTGATACCTCAAGACACTTTTCATCTCATCTGCTCCCATTACTGTGATTTAAAAAACAAAACAAAACAAAACCTCTACATCTTCTTTTCTTATTTTTTTTTCATGGCCTCCCTCATCTGTTCATTAATTCATGGAAGTAAAGGCCTGCCTTTGACATTAAGACCACATCTGACTCAGTTATGCAGCAGATGCTTTCAGCACTTTGACATATTTGCCATCATTTTATTGCTTATTCTTCCATGTGTATGTTACTTCTCTTGAACAAAAAGTATGTAATTGGGTTTAATATGTATTAGTGTGCAGTATCCATTGATATCTGTTAAAGAAAAAGTAGAATGTAACAGGATTAAAGGTTAAATATTATCTCAAAAACAAAATGTTATGAAAAAAATAGGCAGTGACATTTAAAATCTCCTATATAGTGTCAAATATTAATTGTAAGTACATAAACGCCCTAACACGCATTTCTTTGATCAAGACTCTGGGGACTTAACTGACCTCAAGCAAAATAGTGATGAAGTGGTCAAAAATGGCAATGTACACTCAAATTACATTAATGGAAATACACTCTCCCAAGGCAAAGAGGGAGAAAATGACCCATTGTTCTTTGCACTCGTCAGAGTGCTGCAGAGGATCTACCAGCCTCAAAACCTTCTGGAAAGTCACAAGAAGCTCTGCTCCACTTTGGGGGCATCATAATCCTGCCTGGGATATTTTTTTCCTCCTACTCCTTGCTAATTCAACTCCTTATTCATCCTACAAGTCTTTGCTTAAATATCACTTTCTCAGAGAAAGTGTCCCAGACCCACATTAAAATCAGTCCCCTTCATTTCCACATCATAATTCTTAAATTGCCTTTCACAATGTCTATCCCAAGTTAGCATTTAATTATTTTGTAGTTATTTTACATCTTCCTCTATCTCCACAAGAGTAGGACTTCCATGAGGACTAAATGTTGTCAGTACTAAATTCTACCAAACACCTAGCACACTTCATTAGAATGACAGTAAATAATCAGTATGATGAAAGCATCTATTAATGTATAATTTTCTACTTCAGAGAGACATGAACCTCAGAAGCAGATTTTTCATTTTAATTACCAGTGAATTGATGAACAGGTGAGGAGGGTCTTGAAATAAAAGTTGCAAGGGTAGACACCAGCAGACTGTTGGAGAAGACTTCTGGGAGATCAATTGTTGTTATTTGAGCAAATTAGGAAACTAAGACTTGGAGTACTTGATAACTCACTAAGTTCATACAAACAGCAAGTGCTGGGGCATACACTGGGTACTCAGTCACTATTTTTTTTTAAACATCTTTATTAGAGTATAATTGCTTTACAATGGTGTGTTAGTTTCTGCTTTATAACAAAGTGAATCAGCTATACATATACATATATCCCCATATCTCCTCCTTCTTGCATCTCCCTCCCACCCTCCCTATCACACCCCTCTAGGTGGTCACAAAGCACCAAGCTGATCTCCCTGTGCTATGTGGCTGCTTCCCACTAGCTATTTTACATTTGGTAGTATATATATATGTCCATGCCACTCTCTCACTTCATCTCAGCTTACACTTCCCCCTCCCCATGTCCTCAAGTCCATTCTCTACATCTGCGTCTTTATTCCTGTCCTGCTCCTAGGTTCTTCAGAACCATTTTTTTTCTTTTTTTTAGACTCCAGATATATGTGTTAGCATATGGTATTTGTTTTACCCTTTTTGACTTACTTCACTCTATATGACAGACTCTAGGTACATCCACCTCACTACAAATAGCTCAATTTCATTATTTTTATGGCTGAGTAATATTCCATTGTATATATGTGCCACATCTTCTTTATCCATTCATCTGTTGATGGACACTTAGGTCACTCCCATGTCCTGGCTATTGTAAATAGAGCTGGAATGAACACTGTGGTACATGACTATTTTTGAATTATGCTTTTCTCAGGGTATATGCCCAGTAGTGGGATTGCTGGGTCATATGGTAGTTCTAGTTTTGGTTTTTTAAGGAAACTCGATACTGTTCTCCATAATGGCTGTATCAATTTACATTCCCACCAACAGTGCAAGAGGGTTCCCTTTTCTCCATACACTCTCCAGCATTTATTATCTGTAGATATTTTTGATGATGGCCATTCTGATTGGTGTGAGGTGATACCTCATTGTAGTTTTGATTTGCATTTCTCTAATTATTAGGGATGTTGAGCATCCTTTCATGTGTTTGTTGGTAATCTGTCTATCTTTTTTGGAGAAATGTCTATTTAGGTCTTCTGCCTATTTTTGGATTAGGTTGTTTGTTTTTTTGATATTGAGCTGCATGGGCTACTTGTAAATTTTGGAGATTAATCCTTTGTCAGTTGCTTCATTGGCAAATATTTTCTCCCACTCTGAGAGTTGTCTTTTCGTCTTGTTTATGGTTTCCTCTGCTGTGCAAAAGCTTTTAAGTTTCATTAGGTCCCATTTGCTTATTTTTTTTCCCTATTTCCATTTCTTTAGGAGGTGGGTCAAAAGAATCCTGCTGTGATTTACATCATAGTATTCTGCCTATGTTTTCCTCTAAGAGTTTTTTTAGAGTGCCTGGCCTTACATTTAGGTCTTTAATCCATTTTGAGTTTATTTTTATGTATGGTGTTAGGAAGTGTTCTAATTTCATTCTTTTACATGTAGCTGTCCAGTTTTCCCAGCACCACTTATTGAAGAGGCTGTCTTTTCTCTGTTGTATATTCTTGCCTCCTTTATCAAAGATAAGGTGACCATATGTGTGTGGGTTTATCTCTGGGCTTTCTATCTTGTCCCATTGATCTATATTTCTGTTTTTGTGACAGTACCATACTGTCTTGATGACTGTAGCTTTGTAGTATAGTCTGAAGTCAAGGAGCCTGATTCTTCCAGCTCCATTTTTCTTTCTTAAGATTGTTTTGGCTGAGATTGGTTCAAGAGGGTGGAGTAGAAGGATGTGTACTCACTCCCTCTTGTGAGAGCACCAGAATCACGACTAACTCCTGAACAATCATCAAAAGGAAGACACTGGAACTCACCAAAAAAGATACTGCACATCCAAAGACAAATGACAAGCCACAATGAGATCGTAAAAGGGGTCCAATCACAATAAAATCAAATCCCATAACTGCTGGGTGGGTGACTCACAAACTGGAGAACACTTATACCACAGAAGTCCACCCACTGAAGTGAAGGTTCTGAGCCCCACATCAGACTTCCCAACCTGGGGGTCTGGCCATGGGAGGAAGAATTCCTAGAGAAACAGACTTTGAAGGCTGGTGGCATATAACTGCAGTACTTCAATAGGAGTGGAGTAAACAGAGAAGACACACACAAAGTAGTGTGCATATCAGGATGCACAGGAAGCAGCAGTGACCCCATAGGAGACGAAACCAGATCTACCTGCTAGTGTTGGAGGGTCTCCTGCAGAGGCGGGGGGTGGCTGTGGCTCACAAAGAGAACAAGGACATTGGAAGCAGAAGTTCTGGGAAGTACTCCTTGGTGTGAGCCCTCCCAGAGTCTGCCATTAGCCCCACCAAAGAGCCAGATAGGCTCCAGAGTTGGATTACCTCAGGCCAAAAAAACAACAGGAAGGGAACCTAGCCCCACCCATCAGGAGAAAAGCAGGTTAATGTTTTACTGAGCTCTGCCCACCAGAGCAACACCGAGCTCTACCCACCACCACTCCCTCCCATCAGGAAGCTTGCACAATCCACTTAGATAGCGTCATCCACCACAGGGCAGACAGCAGAAGCTAGAAGAACTACAATCCTGCAGACTGTGAAACAAAATCACAATCACAGAAAGATATACAAGATGAAAGGGCAGAGGGCTATGTATCAGATGAAGGAACAAGATAAAACCCCAGAAAAACAACTAAACGAAGTGGAAATAGGAAACCTTCCAGAAAAATAATTCAGAATAATAATAGTGAAAATGATCCAGGACCTTGGAAAAAGAACAGAGGCAAAGATCGAGAAGATGCAAGAAATATTTAACAAACACCTAGAAGATTCAAATAAAAAAAACCTAGAAGAATTAAAAAAACAAACAGAGATGAACAATACAGTAACTGAAATGAAAAATACACTATATTCACTATATCAATAGCAGAATAACTGAGGCAGAAGAACAGATAAGTGACCTGGAACACAGAATGGTGGAATTCCCTGCTGTGGAACAGAATAAAGAATGAAAAGAAATGAAGACACCTTAAGAGACCTCTTGGACAACATTAAACATACCAACATTTGCATTATAGGGGTCCCAGAAGGAGAAGAGAGAGAGAAAGTACCTGAGTAAGTATTTGAGGAGATTACAATCAAAAACTTCCATAACATGGGAAAGTAAATAGCCACCCAAGTCCAGGAAGTGCAGAGAGTCCCAGGCAGAATAAACCTAAGAAGAAGCACGCCAAGACACATAGTAATCAAGTTGACATAATTTAAGGGAAAGAAAAATTATTGAAAGCAATAAGGGAAAAATGGCAAACAACATACAAGGGAACTCCCATAAGGTTAACAGCTGATTTCTCAGCAGAAACTCTACAAGCCAGAAGGGAGTAGGATGACATATTTAAAATGATGAAAGAGATGAACCTACAACCAAGACTACTCTACCCAGCAAGGATTTCATTCAGATTTGACTGAGAAATCAAAAATATTACAGTCAAGTAAAATCTAAGAGGATTCAGCACCACCAAAGAGCTCTATAACAAATGCTAAAGGAACTTCTCTAAGTGGGAAACAAAAGAGAAGAAAAAGACCTAGAAAAACAAACCCATAACAATTAAAAAAAATGGTAATAGGAACATACATATAAATAATTACCTTAAACATGAATGAAATAAATGTTCCAACCAAAAGACACAGGCTTGCTGAACGGATACAAAAACAAGACCCAAATATATGCTGTCTACAAGAGACCAACTTCAGACGAAGGGACACATATAGACTGAAAGTGAGGGGATGGAAAAAGATACTCCATGAAAATGGAAATCAAAAGAAACCTGGAGTAGTAATACTCATATCAGATAAAATAGACTTTAAAATAAAGAATGTTACAAGAGACAGGGAAGGACACTACATAATGATCAAGGGATCAATCCAAGAAGAATATATAACAATTATAAATAGATATGCACCCAGAATAGGAGCACCTCAATACATAAGGCAACTGCTAACAGTTATAAGTGAGGATATTGAAAATAACACAATAATAGTGGGGAACTTTAAGACCTCACTTACAATGGACAGATAATCCACACAGAAAATTAATAAGGAAACACAAGTTTTATTTTATTTATTTATTTTTATGGGACAGATATTTATTGGAAGGGGTGTTATAGAAAGAGAGGGAACTATGCATCATCAATTGACTGAGTAACACAGAATTCAGGATAATGTCATCATTCATAGTCAGTTTTTTCTGCATGTGAAAATATTAGTAACACATCAAATATTAGATTCTGTATTGGATATTTTTTACTTTAGCAGAGATAAAGTGCACGAAGTTTCCTTCTGAGGGTTGAAGTTTTCTACAATAAATCAAAAATTCAGATGTCACAGGGATTTTTCTTTCTTTCTTTTTTTTTTTTTTGCTGCTATTCCATTTTTAATTGACAGTTTTTGCGAAATAGCATTTTTTAATTAAAAAGAAAAAGTTGGGATAAGACTTTTTTTTACATCTTTATTGGAGTATAATTGCTTTACAATAGTGTGTTAGTTTCTGCTTTATAACAAAGTGAATCAGTTATACATATACATATGTTCCCATACCTCTTGCATCTCCCTCCCTCCCACCCTCCCTTTCCCATCCCCCCAGGCGGTCAAAAAGCACCGAGCTGATCTCCCTGTGCCATGCGGCTGCTTCCCACTAGCTATCTACCTTATGTTTGGTAGTGTATATATGTCCATGCATCTCTCTCGCTTTGTCACAGCTTACCCTTCCTGCTCCCCGTATCCTCAAGCCCATTCTCCAGTAGGTCTGTGTCTTTATTCCTGTCTTACCCCTAGGTTCTTCATGACATTTTTTTTTCTTAAATTCTATATATATGTGTTAGCATACGGTATTTGTCTCTCTCTTTCTGACTTACTTCACTCTGTATGACAGACTCTAGGTCTATCCACCTCATTACAAATAGCTCAATTTCGTTTCTTTTTATGGCTGAGTAATATTCCATTGTATATATGTGCCACATCTTCTTTACCCATTTATCCATTGATGGACACTTAGGTTGTTTCCATCTCTGGTCTATTGTAAATAGAGCTGCAATGAACTATTTGGTTCATGACTCTTTTTGAATTATTGTTTTCTCTGGGTATATGCCCAGTAGTGGGATTGCTGGGTCATATGGTAGTTCTATATTCAGTTTTTTAGGAACCTCCATACTGTTCTCCATAGTGGCTGTACCAATTCACATTCCCACCAGCAGTGCAAGAGTGTTCCCTTTTCTCCACACCCTCTCCAGCATTTATGTTTCTAGATTTTTTGATGATGGCCATTCTGACTGGTGTGAGATGATATCTCATTGTCATTTTGATTTGCATTTCTCTAATGATTAATGATATTGAGCATTCTTTCATGTGTTTGTTGGCAGGCGTTATATCTTCTTTGGAGAAATGTCTATTTAGGTCGTCTGCCCATTTTTGGATTGGGTTGTTTATTTTTGGTTCTTGAGCTGCATGAGCTGCTTATAAGTTTTGGAGATTAATCTTTTGTCAGTTGCTTCATTCGCAAATATTTTCTCCCATTCTGAGGGTTGTCTTTTGGTCTTGTTTATGGTTTCCTATGCTGTGCAAAAGCTTTGAAGTTTCATTAGGTCTCATTTGTTTATTTTTGTTTTTATTTCCATTTCTCTAGGAAGTGGATCATAAAGGATCTTGCTGTGATTTATATAATAGAGTGTTCTGACTATGTTTTCCTCTAAGAGTTTGATAGTTTCTGGCCTTACATTTAGGTCTTTAATCCATTTTGAGCTTATTTTTGTGTATGGTGTTAGGCAGTGATCTAATCTCATACTTTTACATGTAGCTGTCCAGTTTTCCTAGCACCACTTATTGAAGAGGCTGTCCTTTCTCCACTGTACACTCCTGCCTCCTTTATCAAAGATAAGGTCACCATATGTGTGTGGGTTTATCTCTGGGCTTTCTATCCTGTTCCATTGATCTATATTTCTGTTTTTGTGCCAGTACCATACTGTCTTGATTCCTGTAGCTTTGTAGTATAGTCTGAAGCCAGGGAGCCTCATTCTTCCAGCTCCGTTTTTCGTGCTCAAGATTGCTTTGGCTATTTGGTGTCTTTTGTTTTTCCATACAAATTGTGAAATGTTTTGTTCTATTTCTGTGAAAAATGCCAGTGGTAGTTTGATAGGGATTGCATTGAATCTGTAGATTGCTTTGGGTAGTAGAGTCATTTTCACAATATTGATTCTTCCCATCCAAGAACATGGTATATATTTCCATCTGCTTGTATCAACTTTAATTTCTTTCATCAGTGTCTTATAATTTTCTGCATACAGGTCTTTTTTCTCCTTACATAGGTTTATTCCTAGATATTTTATTATTTTTGTTGTAATGGTAAATGGGAGTGTTTTCTTGATTTCACTTCCTTGATTTCACTTGATTTCACTTTAATGATTTTTCATCATTAGTGTATAGGAATGCCAGAGATTTCTGTGCATTAGTTTTGTTTCCTGTTACTTTACCAAATTCATTGATAATCTCTAGTAGTTTTCTGGTAGCATATT
Organism: Tursiops truncatus; assembly: GCF_011762595.2. NCBI lineage: Eukaryota > Metazoa > Chordata > Mammalia > Artiodactyla > Delphinidae > Tursiops > Tursiops truncatus. Next base: position 52,395,612 of record NC_047048.1, on the reverse strand, counting down.
TAGGATTCTCTATGTATAGTAAATTGTCATCTGCAAACAGTGACAGCTTTACTTATTCTTTTCCAATTTGGATTCCTTTTCTTCTCTGATTGCTGTGGCTAAAACTTGCAAAACTATGTTGAATAAGAGTAGTGAGTGTGGGCCACCTTGTCTTGTTCCTGATCTTAGTGGAAATGCTTTCAGTTTTTCACTATTGAGAATGATGTTGGCTGTGGGTTTTTCATATATGGCCTTTATTATGTTGAGGAAAGTTCCCTCTATGCTTACTTTCTGCAGGGTTTAGGAAACACATGCTTTAAATGACAAAATAGACCAGATAGTTTTAATTGATATTTTTAGGACATTCCATCCAATTCCATCCAAAAACAGCAGATTACAGTTTCTTCTAAAGCACACATGGAACATTCTCTGGGATAAATCACATCTTGGGTCACAAAACAACCCCCAGTAAATTTAAGAAAATTGAAATCATATGAACCATCTTTTCTGGCCACAATGCTATGATATTAGAAATCATTTACAGGGAAATAAATGTAAAAAATACAAACACATGGAGGCTAAAAAATACAACACTAAAGAGATCACTGAAGAAATCAAAGAGGAAATTAAAAAATGCCTAGATACAAATAACAATGAAAACACAATGATCCAAAACCTGTGGGATGCAGCAAAGGTAGTTCTAAGAGGGAAGTTTATTGCAATACAAGCCTAACTCAGGAAACAAGAAAAATCTGAAATAAATAATCCAACCTTACACCTAAAGGAACTAGAGAAAGATGAACAAACAAAACCCAAAGTTAATACAGTGAAAGAAATCATAAAGATCAGAGCAGAAATAAACGAAATAGAAACACAGAAAACAATTGCAAAGATCAATAAAACTAAAAGCTGGTTCTTTGAGAAGATAAACAGAATTGATAAACCATTAGCCAGACTCATCAAGAAAAAGAGGGAGAGGACTCAAATGAATAAAATTAGAAATGGAAAAGGATAAGTTACAAAAGACACTGCAGAAATACAAAGCATCCTAAGAGACTATTAAAAGCAACCTTATGCTAATAAAATGGACAACCTGGAAGAAACGGACAAATTCTTAGAAAGGTATAACCTTCCAAGACTGAACCAGGAAGAAATAGAAAATATGAACAGACCAATCACAAGTAATGGAATTGAAACTGTGATTAAAAATCTTCCAGCAAACAAAAGTCAAGCACCAGATGGCTTCACAGGTGAATTCTATCCAACATTTAGAGAAGAAATAACACTCATCATTCTCAAACTCTTCCAAAAAGTTGTAGACTAAGGAAGACTCCCAAACTCATTCTATGAGGCCAACATCACCCCGACAACAAAACCAGACAAAAGTACTAAGAAAAAAAAAATTACAGACCATTATCACTGATGAATATAGATGCAAAATCCTCCACAAAATAATAACAAACAGAATCCAACAACACATTAAAAGGATCATACAGCATGATCAAGTGGGATTTATCCCAAGGATGCAAGGATTCTTCAATATACACAAATGAATCAATGTGATAAACCATATCAACAAATTGAAGTATAAAAACCATATGATCATCCCAATACATGCAAAAAAGCTTTTGACAAAATTCAACACCCATTTATGACACAGACTCTCCAGAAAGTGGTCATAGAATGAACCTACCTCAATATAATAAAGGCCATATAAGACAAATACACAGCAAACATCATTCTCAATGGTGAAAAACTGAAAGCATTTCCTCTAAGATCAAGAACAAGACAAGGATGTCCACTCTCACCACTTTTATTCAACATCATTTTGGAAGCCCTAACCAGAATAATCAGAGAAGAAAAAGAAATAAAATGTATACAACTTGGAAAAGAAAAAGTGTAGCTGTCACTCTTTCCAGATGACATGCTACTATACATAGAGAATCCTAAAGATGCCACCAGAAAATTACTAGAGCTAATCAATGAACTTGGTAAAGATGTAGGATACAAAATTAATGCACAGAATTCTCTTGCATTCTTATACACTAATGATGAAAACTCTGAAAGAAAAATTAAGGAAACATTCCCATTTACCATTGCAACAAAAAGAATAAAATACCTAGGAATAAACCTACCTAAGGAGGCAAAAGACCTGTATGCAGAAAACTATAAGACACTGATGAAAGAAATTAAAGATGATATTAACAAATGGAGTGATAGTCCATGATGTCGAATTGGAAGAATCAGTACTGTGAACATGACTATACTACCCAAAACAGTCTACAGATTCAATGCAATCCCTTTCTAATTACCAATCGCAATTTTTACAGAACTAGAAAAAAAAATCTTAAAATTTGTTTGGAGGCATAACAGACCCCTTATAGCCAAAGCAGTCCTGAAGGAAAAAAATGGAGCTGGAATAATCAGACTCCCTGACTTCAGACTATACTACAAAGCTACAGTAATCAATACAATATGGTACTGGCAAAAAAACTGAAATACAGAACAATGGAAAAGGATAGAAAGCCAAGAAATAAACCCACACACCTATGGTCAACTAATCTATGACAAAGGAGGCAAGTGAAATGGTGAAAAGACAGTCTCTTCAATAAGCGGTGCTGGGAAAACTGGACAGCTACATGTAAAAGAATGAAATTAGATCACTCCCTAACACCATACATAAAAATAAACTCAAAATGGATTATAAACCTAAATGTAAGGCAGGATACTATAAAACTCTTAGAGGAAAACATAGGAAGAACACTCTCTGACATAAATCACAGCAGGATATTTTTTGATCCACCTCCTAAGAGAAATGGAAATAAAAACAAAAATAAACAAATGGGACCTAATGAAACGTAAAAATTTTTGCAAAGCAAAGGATACTACAAACAAGAGGAAAAGACAACCCTCAGAATGGAAGAAAGTATTTGCAAACAAATCAATGGACAAAGGATTAATCTCCAAAATATATAAATAACACATGCAGCTCAATATTAAAATTAAAAAACCCAATCAAAAAATGGGCAGAAGAGCTAAATAGACATTTCTTCAAAGAAGCATACAAATGGCTAAGAAGCACATGAAAAGCTGCTCAACATCACTATTAAAGAAATGCAAATCAAAACTACAACAAGGCATCACCTCACACCAGTTTGAATGGGCATTATCAGAGAATCTATAAACATCCAATGCTGGAGAGGGTGTGGAGAAAGGGAAACCCTCTTGCACTGTTCGTGGGAATGTAAATTGATACAACCACTATGGAGAACAGTATGGATGTTCATTAAAAAACTAAAAATAGAATTACCATATGACCCAGCAATCCCACTACTGGGCATATACCCAGAGAAAACCATAATTCAAAAAGGCACAGGAACCCCAATGTTCACTGTAGCACTATTTATAATAGACAGGACATGGAAGCAACCTAAATGCCCATCAACAGACGAATGGATAAAGAAGATGTGTTACATATGCACAATGGAATGTTACTCAGCCATAAATAGGAACAAAATTGGCTCATTTGTACAGACATGGATGAATCCAGAGACTGTCATACAGAGTGAAGTAACTCAGAAAGAGAAAAGAAAATATATATTAACGCATATATGTGGAACCTAGAAAAATGGTACAGATGAACTGGCTTGCAGGGCAGAAATAGAGACACAGATGTAGAGAACAAACATATGGACACCAATAGGGGAAAGAGGAGTGGGTGGGTGGTGGTGTGATGAATTGGGAGATTGTGATTGACATATATACACTACTATGTATAAAATGGATAACTAATAACAATATGCTGTATAAAAAATAAATAAAATTCAAAAAAAAAGATTGCTTTGGTTATTCAGGGTCTTTTGTGTTTTCATATAAATTGTGAATTTTTAGGTTCTAGTTCTGTGAAAAATGCCATTGGTAGTTTGATAGGGATTGCACTGAATCTGTTGATTGCTTTGGGTAGTAGAGTCATTTTCACAATGTTGATTCTTCCAATCCAAGAACATGGTATATCTCTCCATCTATTTGTATCATCTTTAATTTCTTTCATCAGTGTCATATTTTCTGCATACAGGTCTTTTGACACTTTAGGTAGGTTTATTCCTAGGTATTTATTCTTTTTGTTGCAATGGTAAATGGGAGTGTTTCCTTAATTTCTCTTTCAGATTTTTCATCATTAGTGTATAGGAATGCAAGTGATTTCTGTGCATTAATTTTGTATCCTGCAACTTTACCAAATTCATTTATTTATTTATTTATTTAACATCTTTATTGGGGTATAATTGCTTTACAATGGTGTGTTAGTTTCTGCTTTATAACAAAGTGAATCAGTTATACATATACGTATGTTCCCATATCTCTTCCCTCTTGCGTCTCCCTCCCTCCCACCCTCCCTGTCCCACCCCTCCAGGCTGTCACAAAGCACCGAGCCAATATCCCTGTGCCATGCGGCTGCTTCCCACTAGCTATCTACCTTACTACGTTTGTTAGTGTGTATATGTCCATGACTCTCTCTCACCCCGTCACAGTTCACCCTTCCCCCTCCCCATAACCTCAAGTCCGTTCTCTAGGAGGTCTGCGTCTTTATTCCTGCCTTACCCCTAGGTTCTTCATGACATTTTTTTTTCTTAAATTCCATATATATGTGTTAGCATACGGTATTTGTCTTTTTCTTTCTGACTTACTTCACTCTGTATGACAGACTCTAGGTCTATCCACCTCATTACAAATAGCTCCATTTCGTTTCTTTTTATGGCTGAGTAATATTCCATTGTATATATGTGCCACATCTTCTTTATCCATTCATCCGATGATGGGCACTAAGGTTGTTTCCATCTCCGGGCTATTGTAAATAGAGCTGCAATGAACATTTTGGTACATGACTCTTTTTGAATTTCGGTTTTCTCAGGGTATATGCCCAGTAGTGGGATTGCTGGGTCATATGGTAGTTCTATTTGTAGTTTTTTAAGGAACCTCCATACTGTTCTCCATAGTGGCTGAACCAATTCACATTCCCACCAGCAATGCAAGAGGGTTCCCTTTTCTCCACACCCTCTCCAGCATTTATTGTTTCTAGATTTTTTGATGATGGCCATTCTGACTGGTGTGAGATGATATCTCATTGTAGTTTTGATTTGCATTTCTCTAATGATTAATGATGTTGAGCATTCTTTCATGTGTTTGTTGGCAGTCTGTATATCTTCTTTGGAAAAATGTCTATTTAGGTCTTCTGCCCATTTTTGGATTGGGTTCTTTGTTTTTTTGTTATTGAGCTGCATGAGCTGCTTGTAAATTTTGGAGATTAATCCTTTGTCAGTTGCTTCATTTGCAAATATTTTCTCCCATTCTGAGGATTGTCTTTTGGTCTTGTTTATGGTTTCCTTTGCTGTGCAAAAGCTTTGAAGTTTCATTAGGTCCCATTTGTTTATTTTTGTTTTTATTTCCATTACTCCAGGAGGTGGGTCAGAAAGAATCTTGATGTGATTTATGTCATAGAGTGTTCTGCCTATGTTTTCCTCTAAGAGTTTGATAGTTTCTCGCCTTATATTTAGGTCTTTAATCCATTTTGAGCTTATTTTTGTGTATGGTGTTAGGGAGTGATCTAATCTCATACTTTTACATGTACCTGTCCAGTTTTCCCAGCACCACTTATTGAAGAGGCTGTCCTTTCTCCACTGTACATTCCTGCCACCTTTATCAAAGATAAGGTGTCCATATGTGCATGGGTTTATCTCTGGGCTTTCTATCCTGTTCCATTGATCTATCTTTCTGTTTTTGTGCCAGTACCATACCGTCTTGATAACTGTAGCTTTGTAGTATAGTCTGAAGTCAGGGAGCCTGATTCCTCCAGTTCCTTTTTTTGTTCTCAAGATTGCTTTGGCTATTCGGGGTCTTTTGTGTTTCCTTACAAATTGCGAAATTTTTTGTTCTAGTTCTGTGAAAAATGCCAGTGGTAGTTTGATAGGGATTGCATTGAATCTATAGATTGCTTTGGGTAGTAGAGTCATTTTCACAATGTTGATTCTTCCAATCCAAGAACATGGTATATGTCTCCATCTATTTGTATCATCTTTAATTTCTTTCATCAGTGTCTTATAATTTTCTGCATACAGGTCTTTGTCTCCTTAGGTAGGTTTATTCCTAGATATTTTATTCTTTTTGTTGCAATGGTAAATGGGAGTGTTTTCTTGATTTCACTTTCAGATTTTTCATCATTAGTATATAGGAATGCCAGAGATTTCTGTGCATTAATTTTGTATCCTGCTACTTTACCAAATTCATTGATTAGCTCTAGTAGTTTTCTGGTAGCATCTTTAGGATTCTCTATGTATAGGATCATGTCATCTGCAAACAGTGACAGCTTTACTTCTTCTTTTCCGATTTGGATTCCTTTTATTTTTTTACTTCTCTGATTGCTGCGGCTAAAACTTCCAAAACTATGTTGAATAAGAGTGGTGAGAGTGGGCACCCTTGTCTTGTTCCTGATCTTAGTGGAAATGCTTTCAGTTTTTCACCATTGAGGATGATGTTTGCTGTGGGCTTGTCATATATGGCCTTTATTATGTTGAGGAAAGTTCCCTCTATGCCTACTCTCTGCAGGGTTTTTATCATAAATAGGTGTTGAATTTTGTCAAAAGCTTTCTCTGCATCTATTGAGATGATCATATGGTTTTTTTCCTTCAATTTGTTAATATGGTTAATATGGTTTTAATATGGTTTATTATCACATTGATAGATTTGCGTATATTGAAGAATCCTTGCATTCCTGGAATAAACCCCACTTGATCGTGGTGTATGATCCTTTTAATGTGCTGTTGGATTCTGTTTGCTAGTATTTTGTTGAGGATTTTTGCATCTATGTTCATCAGTAATATTGGTCTGTAGTTTTCTTTCTTTGTGACATCCTTGCCTGGTTTTGGTATCAAGGTGATGGTGGCCTCATAGAAGGAGTTTGGGAGTGTTCCTCCCTCTGCTATATTTTGGAAGAGTTTGAGAAGGATAGGTGTTAGCTCTTCTCTGAATGTTTGATAGAATTCGCCTGTGAAGCCATCTGGTCCTGGGCTTTTCTTTGTTGGAAGATTTTTAATCACAGTTTCAATTTCAGTGCTTGTGATTGGTCTGTTCATATTTTCTATTTCTTCCTGATTCAGTCTTGGCAGGTTGTGCATTTCTAAGAATTTGTCCATTTCTTCCAGGTTGTCCATTTTATTGGCATAGAGTTGCTTGTGGTAATCTCTCATGATCTCTTTTATTTCTGCAGTGTCAGTTGTTACCTCTCCTTTTTCATTTCTAATTCTATTGATTTGAGTCTTCTCCCTTTTTTTCTTGATGAGTCTGGCTAGTGGTTTATCTATTTTGTTTATCTTCTCAAAGAACCAGCTTTTAGTTTTGTTGATCTTTGCTATTGTTTCCTTCATTTCTTTTTCATTTATTTCTGATCTGATTTTTATGATTTCTTTCCTTCTGCTAGCTTTGGGGTTTTTTTGTTCTTCTTTCTGTAATTGCTTGAGGCGCAAGGTTAGGTTGTTTATTCTAGATGTTTCCTGCTTCTTAAGGTGGGCTTGTATTGCTATAAACTTCCCCCTTAGAACTGCTTTTGCTGCATCCCACAGGTTTTGGGTTGTTGTGTCTCCACTGTCATTTGTTTCTAGGTATTTTTTGATTTCCTCTTTGATTTCTTCAGTGATCACTTCATTATTAAGTAGTGTATTGTTTAGTCTCCATGTGTTTGTATTTTTTACAGATCTTTTCCTGTAATTGATATCTAGTCTCATGGCGTTGTGGTCAGAAAAGATACTTGAAACAATTTCAATTTTCTTAAATTTACCAAAACTTGATTTGTGACCCAACATATGATCTATCCTGGAGAATGTTCCATGAGCACTTGAGAAAAATGTGTATTCTGTTGTTTTTGGATGGAGTGTCCTATAAATATCAATTAAGTCCATCTTGTTTAATGTATCATTTAAAGCTTGTGTTTCCTTAGTTATTTTCATTTTGGATGATCTGTCCATGGGTGAAAGTGGGGTGTTTAAGTCCCCTACTATGTATGTGTTACTGTCGATTTCCCCTTTTATGGCTGTTAGTATTTGCCTTATGTATTGAGGTGCTCCTATGTTGGGTGCATAAATATTTACAATTGTTATATCTTCTTCTTGGATCGATCCCTTGATCATTATGTAGTGTCCTTCTTTGTCTCTTTTCATAGTCCTTATTTTAAAGTCTATTTTGTCTGATATGAGAATTGCTACTCCAGCTTTCTTTTGGTTTCCATTTGCATGGAATATCTTTTTCCATCCCCTTACTTTCAGTCTGTATGTGTCTCTAGGTCTGAAGTGGGTCTCTTGTAGACAGCATATATAAGGGTCTTGTTTTTGTATCCATTCAGCTAATCTGTGTCTTTTGGTGGGAGCATTTAGTCCATTTACATTTAAGGTAATTATCGATATGTATGTTCCTATTCCCATTTTCTAAATTGTTTTGGGATCGTTATTATAGGTCTTTTCCTTCTCTTGTGTTTCTTGCCTAGAGAAGATCCTTTAGCATTTGTTGTAAAGCTGGTTTGGTGCTGCTGAACTCTCTCAGCTTTTGCTTGTCTGTAAAGGTTTTAGTTTCTCCATCAAATCTGAATGAGATCCTTGCTGGGTAGAGTAGTCTTGGCTGCAGGTTTTTCTCCTTCATCACTTTCAGTATGTCCTGCCACTCCCTTCTAGCTTGTAGGGTTTCTGCTGAGAGATCAGCTGTTAACCTTATGGGGATTCCCTTATGTGTTATTTGTTGTTTTTCCCTTGCTGCTTTTAATATGCTTTCTTTGTATTTAATTTTTGACAGTTTGATTAATATGTGTCTTGGCATATTTCTCCTTGTATTTATCCTGTATGGGACTCTCTGTGCTTCCTGGACTTGATTAACTATTTCCTTTCCCATATTAGGGAAGTTTTCAACTATAATCTCTTCAAATATTTTCTCAGTCCCTTTCTTTTTCTCTTCTTCTTCTGGAACCCCTATAATTCGAATGTTGGTGCGTTTAATGTTGTCCCAGAGGTCTCTGAGACTGTCCTCAGTTCTTTTCATTCTTTTTTCTTTATTCTGCTCTGCAGTAGTTATTTCCACTATTTTATCTTCCAGGTCACTTATCCGTTCTTCTGCCTCAGTTATTTTGCTATTGATCCCATCTAGAGTATTTTTAATTTCATTTATTGTGTTGTTCATCGTTGCTTGTTTCATCTTTAGTTCTTCTAGGTCCTTGTTAACTGATTCTTGCATTTTGTCCATTCTATTGTCCATTCTATCTCCAAGATTTCGAATCAACCTTACTATCATTATTCTGAATTCTTTTTCAGGTAGACTGCCTATTTCCTCTTCATTTGTTAGGTCTGGTGCATTTTTATCTTGCTCCTTTATCTGCTGTGTGTTTTTCTGTTTTCTCATTTTGCTTATCTTACTGTGTTTGGGGTCTCCTTTTTGCAAGCTGCAGGTTCATAGTTCCTCCTGTTTTTGATGTCTGTCTCCAGTGGCTAAGGTTGGTTCAGTGGGTTGTGTAGGCTTCCCGGTGGAGGGGACTTGTGCCTGTGTTCTGGTGGATGAGGTTGGATCTTGTCTCTCTAGTGGGCAGGTTCACGTCTGGTGGTGTGTTTTGGGGTGTCTGTGGCCTTATTATGATTTTAGGCAGCCTCTCTGCTAATGGGTGGAATTGTGTTCCTGTTTTGCTAGTTGTTTGGCACAGGTTGCCCAGCACTGTGGCTTGCTGGTTGTTGAGTGAAGCTGGGTGCTGGTGTTAAGATGGAGGTCTCTGGGAGATTTTCGCCGTTTGATATTATGTGGAGCTGGGAGGTCTCTTGTGGACCAGTGTCCTGAAGTTGGCTCTCCTACCTCAGAGGCAGAGCCCTGACTCCTGGCTGGAGCACCAAGAGCCTTTCATCCACACGGCTCAGAATAAAAGAGAGAAAAAGTAGAGGGAATTAGTAGAAGTATGAGGAAAGAAAGAAGGAAAGGAGGGAAGGAAGGAGGGAAGGAAGGAAGGAAGGAAGAAAGAAAGAAAGAAGCAAAGAAGGAAGGAAGGCAAGAAGGAACGAAAGGAGGGAGGGAGGGAGGAAGGAAGGAAGGAAGGAGGGAAAGAAGGAAAAACAGAAAGAAAGAAGATACAGTAAAAATAAAATAAAGTATAATAAAGTTATTGAATTAAAAAATTCTTATTTAGAAAAAAAAAAAAGGGACGGATAGAACCTTAGGACAATTGTTGGAAGCAAAGCTATACAGACAAAATCTTACACAGAAGCGTACACATACACCCTCACTAAAAGAGGTAAAGGGGGAAAAATCATAAATCTTGCTGTCAGAGACCACCTCCTCAATTTGGGATGATTCGTTGTCTAAAGGAGGGAAGGAAGGAAGGAAAGAAAGAAAGAAAGAAAGGACGAAGGTAAAGTATAATAACGTTCTTAAAATTAAAATTGATTATTAAGAAAAAAATTTTAAGAAAAAAACCATGGACGGATAGAACCCTAGGACAAATGGTGGAAGCAAGACTATACAGACAAGATCTCACACAGAAGCATACACATACACATTCACAAAAAGAGGAATAGGGAAAAAAATCATAGATCTTGCTCCCAAAGTCCACCTCCTTAATTTGGGATGATTGGCTGTCTATTCAGGTATTTCACAGATGCAGGGTACATCAAGTTGATTGTGGAGCTTTAATCCGCTGCTTCTGAGGCTGCTGGGAGAGATTTCCCTTTCTCTTCTTTGTTCTCACAGCTCACAGGGGCTCAGCTTTGGATTTGGCCCTGCCTCTGCGTGTAGGTCGCTGGAGGGCGTCTGTTTTTTGCTCAGACAGGACGGGGTTAAAGGAGCCGCTGATTCGGGGGTTCTGGCGTACTGAGGCCGGCGGGGAGGGAGGGGCACGGAATGCGGGGCGGGCCTGCGGCGGCCAAGTCCGGCGTGACCCTGCACCAGCCCGAGGCCCGCCTTGCGCTCTCCCGGGGAAGTCGTCCCCGGATCCCGGGAACCCGGCAGTGGCGGGCTGCACAGGCTCCGCGGAAGAGGGGCGTGGAGAGCGACCTGCGCTCGCACACAGGCCCCTTGGTGGCGGCAGCAGCAGCCCCAACGTCTCCAGCCCGCCTCTGGGGTCCGCGCCTCCAGCCGCGGCTTGCGCCCGTCTCTGGAGTCCGCACCCTCAGCCGCGGCTTGCGCCCGTCTCTGGAGTCCGCACCCTCAGCCGCGGCTTGCGCCCGTCTCTGGGGTCCGCGCTTTCAGCCGCGGCTCGCGCCCGTCTCTGGGGTCCGCGCTTTCAGCCGCGGCTCGCGCCCGTCTCTGGAGTTCCTTTAAGCAGCGTTCTTAAACCCCTCTCCTCACGCACCAGGAAACAAAGAGGGAAGAAAAAGTCTCTTGCCTCTTCGGCAGGTGCAGACTTTTCCCTGGACTCCCTCCTGTCTAGCTGTGGTGCACTAACCCCTTCAGGCTATGTTCAAGCCGCCAACCCCAGTCCTCTCCCTGCGCTCCGTCCGAATCCGAAACCCGAGCCTCAGAGCCTCAGCTCGCAGCCCCGCCCGCCCCGGCGGGTGAGCAGACAAGCCTCTCGGGCTGGTGAGTGCCGGTCGGCACCGATCCTCTGTGCGGGAATCTCTCCACTTTGCCCTCCGCACCCGTTGCTGTGCACTCCTCCGCGGCTTCGAAGCTCCCCCCTCCGCCTCCCGCAGTCTCCGCCCGCGAAGGGGCTTCCTAGTGTGTGGAAACTTTTCCTCCTTCACAGCTCCCTCCCACTGGTGCAGGTGCCGTCCCTATCCTTTTGTCTCTGTTTATTCTTTTTTTCTTCTTCTTTCTTTTGCCCTACCCAGGTACATGGGGAGTTTCTTGCCTTTTGGGAGGTCTGAGGTCTTCTGCCAGCCTTCAGTAGGTGTTCTGTAGGAGTTGTTCCACGTGTAGATGTGTTTCTGGCGTATCTGTGGGGAGGAAGGTGATCTCCGCGTCTTACTCTTCCGCCATCTTCCTGCTCTCCTTTACCAAATTTATTGATTAGCTCTAGTAGTTTTCTGGTAGCATATTTAGGATTCTCTATATATAGTATCATGTCGTCTGCAAACAGTGACAGCTTTACTTCTTCTTTTCCAATTTGGATTCCTTTTATTTTTTTACTTCTCTGATTGCTGCGGCTAAAACTTCCAAAACTATGTTGAATAATAGTGTTGAGAGTGGACAACCTTGTCTTGTTCCTGCTCTTAGTGGAAATGCTTTCAGTTTTTCACTATTGAGAATGATGTTGGCTGTGGGTTTGTCATATATGGCCCTTATTATGTTGAGGTAAGTTCCCTCTATGCCTACTTTCCAGAGGGTTTTTATCATAAATTGGTGTTGAATTTTGACAAAAGCTTTTTCTGCTTTTATTGAGACGGTCATATGATTTTTATCCTTCAGTTTGTTAATGTAATTTATCACATTGATTGATTTGCATATATTGAAGAATCCTTCAATCCTGTGATAAATTCCACTTGATCGTGGTGTATAATCCTTTTAAAGTCCTGTTGGTTTCTGTTTGCTAGCATTTTATTGAGGATTTTTGCATCAATGTTCATCAGTGATATTGCCCTATAGTATTCTTTCTTTGTGACATCACTGTCTGGATTTGGTATCAGGGTGATGGTGGCCTCCTGGAATGAGTTTGGGATGTTCCTCCCTCTGCTATATTTTGGAAGAGTTTAACAAGGATGAGTGTTAGCTCTTCTCTAAATGTTTGATAGAATTCACCTGTGAAGCCATCTGGTCCTAGGCTTTTGTTTCTTGGAAGATTTTTATTCACAGTCTCAATTTCAGTGCTTGTGATTGGTCTGTTTATATATTCTATTTCTTCCTGGTTCAGTTTCGGAGGGTTGTGCTTTTCTAAGAATTTGTCCATTGCTTCCAGGTTGTCCATTTTATTGGCATAGAGTTGCTTGTAGTAATCTCTCATGATCCTTTGTATTTCTGCAGTGTCAGTTGTTACTTCTCCGCTTTCATTTCTAATTCTATGGATTTGAGTCCTCTCCCTTTTTTTTTTTGATGAGTCTGGCTAATGGTTTATCAATTTTGTTTACCTTCTCAAGAACCACCTTTTAGTTTTATTGTTCTTTGCTCTTGTTTCCTTCATTTCTTTTTCATATAATTCTGGTCTGATCTTTTGATTTCTCTCCTTCTGCTAACTTTGGGCGTTTTTGTTCTTCTTTTTTTAATTGCTTTAGGTGTAAGGTTAGGTTGTTTATTTGAGATGTTTCTTTTTCTTGAGGAAGGGTTGTATTGCTCTAAACTTCCCTCTTGGAACTGCTTTTGCGGCATCACATAAGTTTTGTGTCGTCGTCTTTTCATTGTCATTTGTTTCTAGGTATTTTTTTTATTTCATCTTTGATTTCTTCAGTGATCTCTTGGTTAGTTAGTAGTGTATTGTTTATCCTCCATGTGTTTGCATTTTTTATTGATTTTTCCTGTAATTGACATCTAGTCTCACAGTGTTGTGGTCGAAAAGATACTTGATATGATGTCAATTTTCTTAAATTTACCAAGGCTTGATTTGTGACCCAAGATACAATCTATCCTGGAGAATGTTCCATGAGCACTTGAGAAGAAAGTGTATTCTGTTGTTTTTGGATGGAATGTCTTATAAATATCAATTAATTCTGTCTCATTTAATTTATCATTTAAAGCTTGTGTTACCTTATATATTTTCACTTTGGATGATCTATCCATTGGTGAAAGTGGGCTGTTAAAGTCTCATACTATGATGGTGTTACTATTGATTTCCCCTTTTATGATTGTTGGTATTTGCCTTATGTATTGCTCCTATGTTGGGTACATAAATATTTATAATTGTTATATCTTCTTCTTGGATTGATCCCTTGTTCATTATGTAGTGTCCTTCTTTGTCTCTTGTAATAGTCTTTATTTTAAAGTCTATTTTTTCTGATATGAGAATTGCTACTCCAGCTTTCTTTTGATTTCCATTTGCATGGAATATCTTTTTGCACCCCCTCACACTCAGTTTGTATGTCTGCCTAGGTCTGAAGTGGGTCTCTTGTAGACAACATATATATGGGGATTTTTTTGTATCCATTCAGCCAGTCTATGTCTTTTGGTTGGAGCATTTAATCCATTTAAAGTATTTATCGATATCTGTGTTCCTATTCCCATTTTTTAAATTGTTTTGTGTTTGTTATTGTTGATCTTTTCTTCTCTTGTGTTTTCCGCCTAGTGAAGTTCCTTTAGCATTTGTTGTAAAGCTGATTTGGTGGTGCTGCTTTCTCTTAGCTCTTGCATGTCTGTAAAGGTTTTAATTTCTCCATCAAATCTGAATGAGATCCTTGCTGGATAGAGTCATCTTGGTTGTAGTTTTTTTCCCTTTCATCACATTAAATATGCTCTGCCACTCCCTTCTGGCTTGCAGAGTTTCTGCTGAAGGATCAGGTGTTAACCTCATGGGGATTCCCTTGTATGTTATTTGTTGTTTTTCCCTTGCTGCTTTTAATATTTTTTCTTTGTATTTAATTTTTGATAGTTTGATTAATATGTATCTTGGCATGTTTCTCCTCGGATTTATCCTGTATGGGACTCTCTGAGCTTCCTGGACTTGCTTGACTGTTTCCTTTTCCATACTAGGGAATTTTTCAACTGTAATCTCTTCAAATATTTTCTCAGTCCTTTTCTTTTTCTCTTCTTCTTCTGGGATCTCTATAATGTGAATGTTGGTGTGTTTAATGTTGTCCCCTTCTATGTCCTTGTTAAACATTTCTTGTATTTTCTCTGTTCTATTTCCAAGATTTTGGATCATCTTTACTATCATTACCCTGAAATCTTTTTCAGGTAGACTGCCTATTTCCTCGTCATTTGTTTGGTCTGGTGAGTCTTTACTTTGCTCCTTCAACTGCTGCATATTTCTCTGTCTTCTTATTTTGCTCTACTTACTGTGTTTGGGGTCTCCTTTCTGCAGGCTGCTGGTTCATAGTTCCCATTATTTTTGGTGTCTGACCTCAGTGGCTAACATTGGTTCAGTGGGTTGTGTAGGCTTCCTGGTGGAGGGGACTCAGTCACTCTTTGATAAATGAATGAGATCACATATTCACTAGACAAATTGTTGGGCAATTTGACATATAATAATGTTCTTTTCTTTTCAGCAATGAAGGGTTCCAAATATTCAATATGTCAGTCCTAATTTTACATTTTTGAAGCTCAAATAATTGATCCACTCATCCCCATGATATTTCTTCAATTATTGTTTCATTCATTCATTCATTCAACCAGTTTTTATTGAATGTACCAAATGCCATATGCTATTGTAAGAACACAATGATGAGCAAATAAAGGCATCATGTCTATCCTCATGGGGATTTTTTGGGGAAAAGAATAACAGCAAATCATCATATAAATGATAATTACTGCAGTGCTACATATTTCACAGGAGAGAGCTGTGTGAACTTATAATAGGGGAATTTGACCTCATTAGGGAGATCAGAAGAATAAAAGGTACTATTTTAGCTAGTCAAAGAGTGGGGAAACATGCATTCCAATAGAGGCAATGGTATTTGCCTGTAACAGGAAGCACAATATGTGTGAGGTACTGAAAAATGTCCACGTGACAGAATCAGAAAAAGTGAAGAGGGTATGGTGTGAGCTAAGGCTAGAGATATAAGTAGAGGCCAATCCATGCAAGGTCACCTGGGTAATTCCAAGTCTACTAAGGGCAAAGAAAACTTTAGATGAATTTCAAGCTAGGGAACAATGTTATTAGATTTACATTTTGCAAAACATTATTCTGACAAGATGTTTGAAGAATATAGGAGCAAAGAGTAGCAACAGAGAGAACTGGATGCCACTCCTGGAAAAATATGATGATGGCTTGGATAAAAAGGCATTGGAGATAGAAATTAAACCAATTCACTATACTATTGGGATGTAAACTGAATAAGACCTTATAGTTTGAGTGAGAAGGGAAAGAAAAGGAAAATGACATTTACAGGATGATTCTCTGCTAACATCCTATTCCAACATCCATTTTCCCTTTTCCTTTTTAACAACAGAACCCTAAATTTATTTGATGTGCCAAGAAGCAGATAAGATTTATAGTTTTCTGTCTCACCTTCAGGAATATATGGCTATTACATTATATTGCTAAACACTGGCCGATAAAATATATGTGGAAGTGTTTGAGATGTTTTCTTAAAAGGGAGATGTCATGGTCTTACTCTCCCCTTCCAAAACCCTTCTGTTTGGAACTCAAATGTGAAATTGTAACTTTTCCAGTCAATCTGAATCATGAAGACAAGGGATAAACATTGGAGAAGGCAGGTACTCACATGGTAGCCCCAGCCCAGGCTGCATAACTCCAGACTTCTTTTCCATGAGAAAATGAAACTTTTTATGTTGAAATCACCTATAACTTAAAGAATCTGATTTGATTCACAGCACAATCCACTAGATAAATAAGAGTGCCATTAAGTGGGAGAAGGAGAGCTAGAGGAAGTTCAGATGATGGGCAGAAACACCAAGAGTTACTTTGAATGCAATAAGTTTGAGATGCCACACAGATGACCAAGTGGGCAGTTAGATGTACAAATCTAGAATTTCTAACATGTCTGGATTAAGTATAGATATTTGAGATTCCTTGGTATATTGAAGGCATTTACAATCGTATAAGAAAATTAAGTGGACCTAAGGATTCAACTCAAACCTATCAAAATCTCAGCTGGTTTTTCTGCAGAAATTGAATAGCAGATCCTAAAATTCATACGGAAATGCAAGGAACCCAGCATAGCCAAAACAATCTTGAAAAAGAAGAACAAAGTGGGAAGACTCAGACTTCTCAATTTTAAAACTAACTACAAAATTACAGTAACCAAAGCAGCATGATACTGGCATGAAATGTCATATTAATCAGTAGAATAGTATTGAGAGTACAAAAATGAACACTTACATTTGTGGGATCATCCAAAATAACGAAATTGGTTGACACCTCACACCATGCACAGTGTCCTGTGTCCCCCAGCAGTCTCAGCCTGTGGCCCAGACTATCCCTACAGGAAATGAACCCAGGGACCAATCCTGGGAGCCTGGATGCTGAGTCACCTGACTGAGCACATAATCAGTCTGCTCCTGCGCACCTGCCCACTAGCATCAGGCCCTCCTGGCCTATTTTATAGGAATTAACTTCACCCACTGAGCCATCATTCTGGGGCCCCCAACTAAGTCATTAATGGGGGGGTTTACATGCAAGATGAAGTGTAAATTGTACTTCATAGATGAAAATTATATAGCTGATAATGGACTTGTACCCATATTATAGAAAAACTGTTAGAACTCAATAATAAAAATACAAAAGATGTGAGTGGGCATTTCTCTAAAGAAGACATATAAATGACCATAAAGAATACAAAAACATTATTAGTCATTAGGAAAATGCAAATCAAAACCACAATAAGATACCACTTAACACGAGAAGGATGGCTGTAATCAAAATGACACAAAATAATAAATGCTGGCAGGAATGCGGGAAAATCAGAACCCTCATACATTGGTGGTAAGAATGTAAGATGATGCATTCAATGTTATTTAAATACAGTCTGGCAGTTTCTCAAAAGATTAAATGTAGAGTTACCATATGACCTAACAATCCCACTCCAAGGTATATACCCAAAAGAAATGAAAACATATGTCCACAAAAAAATTGTTCATAAATATTTATAGCAAACTTTATTCATAATAGCCCCAAAGTAGAAACAACCCAAATGTCCTTCAACTGATGAGTGAATTAATAAAATATGTTATATCCATACAATGGTATATTATTTTGTAATAAAAAGTAATGAAATACTGATATATTCTATATCACAGATGAATATTGAAAACATGCAAAGTGAAAGAAGCCAAATACAAAACAATGCAAAGGACTTATGCCATGTGATTCCACTTATATGAAGAGCCCAGAATGGGCAAATCTCTGGGAATAGAAAACAGATTAGTGTTTGCCTAGGGTTGGGGTGGTGGGCGCAGGAGGGAGTGAATAATGGCTGTTAATGGGTACAGGAGTTTCTTTGTGGAATGATGAAAATGTTCTAAAACTAGATAATGGTGATAGTTGCACAACTCTGTGAATATACTGAAAAACACTGAATTGTACACTTGAAATGGGTGAATATTATGGTATGTGAATTAAACCTTAATAAAATGGTTAAACAATCAAAAGAGAAGAAGCTGACTTTCTTTACCCATCAGAGTACAAAACCCCACAATCTTATCAAGAGGCTTGTAGCCCAAATGTGCAATTCTTTGCTGCCTCTCCCTGGAAGTTCCCTATGTATTCACATTCTCGCCAGGGGTTTCCACTTCATATCTGACAGCACCCTTTGCCTGATGCTCAGGGATCCCCGCATCTTAACTGTTTCTTTCTTGCCTTTCCCTTCCACCAAACTGTGAGAAACTGCACAGAAGTGATGGATTTTCAATCTCAGGATTTCCAAAAAATTAGATCCAGATTTCTGTTTGAAATATACTTAGTTCTTTGTAAAACAATAATTTCAAAAATTTACAATTAATTACATATTATAAAACGGATATATGGGAACAATTATTTACATTCTAGTCAATTTCTTCTTTGATGCAGAAATTGAAATGCATCTCCTTCTACCCTCTCTCTGACATATTTGCAATGTTCACAAATGAGCTATTAATAAGACGTACACTATACCAGGGCTTCTAGACTGATCTTCTATGTCATTTCTGGACTACACATGTCTGTATAGGTACCATCCTAGAATGTGGCCATCTGGTCCAGCACCTCTCAAATTTGAACTGCATCAGAATCACACAAGCGGCTTGTTAAAACACTGATTGCAGGACCCCACCCCCAGGGATACTGATTCAGTGGTCTCCAGGTAGGGACTGAAACTCTGTGTTTCTGATCATCTCCCAGGCAATGCTGATGTTGCCATCCACAGACCACACGTTGAAGATCTAGGGGCTAGAGCACTGGCATCTGTGTATTATACTCAAACACCAGGCAAGGCTTAGGTCTGTCACACAGAGGCTGGGGCATTTGTTCAATAGTAAGTTCTCATATAGTGATCTATCATTTTGTTTGTTTGGTTGGTTGGTTTTTTTGTTTTGTTTTTGCGGCACGCGGGCCTCTCACTGCTGTGGCCTCTCCCGTTACAGAGCACAGGCTCCGGATGCACAGGCTCAGCGGCCATGGCTCACCGGCCCAGCCACTCTGCGGCATGTGGGATCTTCCCAGAACAGGGCACAAACCCGTGTCCCCTGCATCGGCAGGCAGACTCTCAACCACTGCGCCACCAGGGAAGCCCTATCACTTTTTAATATTTGCACTGTACCACCTATATGATAAATTCGGACTCCTTATTATCTAACTTTAATAATTACAATAAAAAATGTTCACAAGTGTGAGATATTGTTTGTAATTTTTAACTACCTAACGTCCTATTAATTCACTTTAGGGCTTCAAGTTTAGTTAAAGATAATCTTAACACTGTAAAACAAAGTTTTAAAAAAGAAGTCAACACTTGTAATTATTATTCTAAATGACTTTCCTTGATAATTTCCTTTCCAATCAAATTTCCTTGATACTATTCAACCAAAACAAAAAATATGAATAGTAAATTGAATGCTATAACTGCCAACCATAAGAGCCAAAACCAATTTTGTGCTTATCATCACAATCCTATTATTCTTACTTAAAAAGTAATTGTTTTTTATTTGAAGTTATATGGGAACTTTTAGTAATAAAATCTTACTTTTCAAAGTATACACTAGTCAACTGAAACATATGATAAAAATAAGCTGAACATCAACAAAGTGGGGAAATAACACAGGTAGGGTATAGGAGGGAGAAAATATTTCCTGAATAATAATCTACCATAGTTCTTAATTTATGTTTAACTTGTACTCATAAATGATGGTAGGTTGAAGTCAAGAGTGAATTATCATCAATTATAATAGGGAGGTCACACAAATTACAGTAATCATGTAAACTTTTCTCAACATGATCAACATCAAATCAGCACATTAAATTTTTTTGACTAAAATTCCTGCATACCAAATCAGAATATCTTTCAATCTCTGAAAATCAGGAATTAAAAAGCGAAAATAGAACAGGGTTTACATGCAATTTGTCTTTTCATTTAAGATGAATGCAGAAGTTCCAGAGATGCCTTCTTTTTGAAGATAGAATACCAAGCCAACTCTCTTATAACTTAGAAATAAACACACCTTTTAGAAAAATAGACCAGCTGATTGTTAATCCAAAATAGTAATATTCTAAACATTAGATAATAAAAGCAGTCTTTATTTTTGATGATATAAAACATAAAACTAAATTTCAAAATAAATCTAATGAACAACTATCTTCTAACAAAACATGATATAATTGCCGTTTTTATTTGTCAACAAATCATACTTTTATCTTCTATAATTTTATAATCATATTTTATGCTGTAATTTTATAAGTGAATAGCCTCTGTTCACAATTTAAATGGTAACACATTTAGACATTGTGTACAAAGAGTATTAAAGATTCAATTTAAATAGCTTTATAAAACATAATTAGTAACTTTTTAAAAAGTGTGTTACCAATATCATGCAAATATTCCACAATGATTTTTTGAATACATGAAAGTGACTACAAGTTTATATGTAGATTGCTGTATTCAGTTCTAGAGCTGCTATAAAAAACTGGTGGTTTAAAACAACAGAAATATATTCCCTCACAGTTCTGGAGACCAGAAGTCCAAAATCAAGCTGTCAGCAGGCTTTCTTCTCTCTGGAGGCTCTGAGGTAGAACCCATTCTCACATCTTCTCTCTGGCAATCCTTAGCAATTCTTGGCTTGTAGACGCATCACTGTGATCTCTACTTCTGTCTTCACATGGCTTTCCCCCTGTGTCTCTGTATATCCTCTCCTTTTTTGTCTGATATCAAGGATGATCCTATCTCAAGAGTCTTTCCTTAATTACCTGAGGAAACACCCTTATTCCAAATAAAGTCATATTCTGAGATCCTAGGTAGACATATCTTTGGGTGGGGGCCACAATTCAACGGACTACAATTGTGAATGGAGTTTGAGAATTAAAAATAATTGGTAAAACAGCAGCAATCCATTGCTTACCATTCCACCCACACATTGCCTCATTCACCTGTACATTTATTTTGTCCAGTGACTGAGTACCTACTGTGTACCAGGCACTGAGTTAGGCCCTTGCAAGACAGGAGTAACCAAAACAATGATCACCTCTAAGAAGGCAGTCCTGTGCTGGTTTCCATACAGAGCTGAGTCATAGCCAAGTTTTCACCAACCTAAGACAAAATAAAATAAAGTTCTTAAGAATTTAAATTTATTTCATTTAAATATATATATATTTTATTCCTAGAGTATGCTCTGTGCAGGTACTTCAGTAGGAAAGAATGAATGAATGGAAGATAATAGCTATACTTTGTAATGTTCTTTCTCGAACTTCATAATAAAATATGGAAATTCTACTAGATTCTCCTAAACTTATTTAAATTAATTGATTTTTTTTAAGCAAAAAGTCTCGGAACCACTACTTCAAAGTGCCCTGGTCACGCTGAAAACCTCTACTGAACTTGGCCAACTTTTCTATCGTGCAAGAGGAGAATGAGATTCCCAAGATTTTTCATAAATTGGCACTAATCTGGTGTCTCAGCCTTGCAATTCCACTGTAACCTGTGCCCTCATATCTGTTGATCAGAAAAAGAAAGAGCTGTCAGGCATCTAGCTGTGGGAGGTGAAGAAATCTGCAGGGAGGAAAGGTTGCTGGGAAGAGTAAGAGACTGGACAGGGCTGCTCGTTTCACAGCCCTGCCCTGCGGATGCTAATCTGAGCCTTGTGGGGTAGGGGCTACAGGCAGAACACGAAAGCCCCGCTATGCCAAGGACTGTGAGAGATTAGGCATCAAGTAGAGATGCTTTGGTGCTCAGTTGGATCAGTTCTGACATAAATTATAGAGTGAATGTCCTCCCCATCTCTGCGTGGAACCGAAGATAACCTGTACTCACTGAGTTCTTGCCAGGGCATATTCCCACGCCATTTCAAAGGTTAGTTATTCTCCCAGACTCAGCAGGGGATTGAGGTGGGGTTGGGGGTGGGATGGAGGTAGAGCCTAAGTTGATGGGGTCAAGAACACTAAAATGTGCTTTTATTAACAGAAATAATCATTTCAATATTTCTATCCATAGGCTGGTAGCAATCACGTTACTGAAATGTGTAAAACAAGCAGGTGAAAGAGAAGATTCACTTTAGAGCCGGAGATTCTTAGCAAAAAAAGCTGAAAAGTAGCATTTTCCCTTCCAAGCATATTTTAAAGAGGGTTGGATTTTAGAAGTATATTAATTAACAATTCTGGGATAAAGTATTATTTTAATACTCACAAGGGAACATAGTAAAAATTCTGGCTAAACTTTTATTTGTTTTTCACAGCCTGAGTGCAAGAAAGGGTTACCTCAGCAGACCCAGGCTGCTCAAGTTTGCACATTCCAAAAAAAAGCCTGTCTTCAGGACTGGCCCTTGACAGGATCCTGGGAGATAATCTCTGAGCCTTTAGAATATCTTGCTTGATAACAGTGTTTTTGTATGCCCAAGGCCTTGGGCCTTACTGTGTCAGTTTGACCTCTTGGGAAGCTGGAGTCCAATAGCTGAGGTCACTCACGTGGACACTGTGCCTACATGACTAACCCACAATAAAACCCTGGACTAATGGGTTGGCTGAGCTTCCTGAAAAAAAAAAAAAAACAATTCAAAAAAAGCACAAAAGAAGGAGGAGAAAAACATTTTTAAACTGGCAAAGTAAAAAACATAAAACGTGATAACTGATTTGAATACCCAAGTAACTTGCATTTTATTTTGTGTAAAAGGATCAAACATTTAAAAAGGCTCATATTAGCCAAATATGAGATAATTTGAGCATGAAGAATAGTCCAACCTATAATTCAAACATTTTGAATACGTAAAACTTCATGACTGCATAATGATACTTATAAGGATATAAAATGAAACAGAACCCCACATACACTACTTTGACAACTATCTCATACATCAATTCCTTACTCAAAATGGTACCTAAAGGAAAAGATGTACATATTAATTCTTTCTTTTACGTTTAGAATTATTTTATCTTTCTTGTGAGTTGACCCTCTTTATATTAAAATCTATTATATTTGATACTTCTATAACTATCTCATTTTCTTTTGGTTTGTATTTGCGAGTAATCTTTTTATCCTCCTATCCTTTTATTTCAAGCATTCCACATATTTGTGTTAGGTGGGTCTTTTATAAATATCATATAGATTTTTTTTCCCAACTGTCAATCTTTGTCTTTTAATAGAACAACTAATCCATTTATACATTTTTTAATTTTATTGTGAAAATTTCAAACATAAATGGGAGAAAAAAGTAGTACAACAAACATCTTAATACCCACCAATAAAATCACCACTTGTTGACATTTTGCCATATTTGTTTCATCTAGATCTATTGTTACTTCCCTAATTATTGAAAAATAAACACATCAAAATTGGTTATTCTTCCATTATAACCATTATTTCAGAGGTGAAACAAAAAAGTTTTGTGCATCCTTAAACTTTTTCAGTTTTTAGGGTCCTCTGTAAGTGAATATATATATATATATATATATGTATATATGAATACAAAATTACTAAGCTCCTTCTCAAGTTCTCAAAATTGCTGGTTCTTCTTAAATTCTAGAAAGAAAGAAAGAGAAGGATGGAGAGAGAAAGGGAGGGAGGAAGGAAGAAAGGAGGAAAGGAAAGAAAGGAAAGTAACTAGAATGGAAAAAGGAAAAAGTGCTATTATTAACAGATGATATGATTATACGTAGAAAATCCAAAGACACTACAAATGAACTGTTCAAATAAATGATCGAATTTCAGAATGTTGCTGAATGCAAATTAATACACAACATGAAATTATATTCTGTTTATAAGCAACAAGGGGAAAAAGAAATTAAAAGGTACTACTTTCAATTAAAAATACTAAAACGTAAATCTAACATAAGATATGCAAGATTTCTAGAAGAAAAAAATGATAAAATTTGCATTCAGAGACTTTAGAGAAGATACATATAATAATGGAGAGCTATATTTATGCCCTTGGATTGGAAGATTCAATATTGCAAAGGTGCAAACCATTCCCAAGCTGATCTATAGATTCAATACAATCACAATAAAAATTCCAACAGAGTCGTGTATGTGACATATCTAAGTATGGTGTGTGGGTGTGTGTATGTGTGTGGGTTGACAAACTGATTCTAAAATTTATCAGAAAGTACAAAATAGCCAAGAAAACCTTAAAGAAGAAGACTAATGTAAGGGAAATTGTACCACCAGATAGCAAGCCTTCTTATAAAGACACTGACACTAAAATAGTGTGGTATTTCTGCAAAAATAAACAAACAGGTCAATGGAGTTGAACAGAGAGTCGATGAATCTACACATCTGTTTGAAGGACAATAGAAAGGATCCATGTATGAGTAAGCAGCTAAATATTCAAGGGAGAAAAGGTTAAAAAGCTACCATTACGGGCTTCCCTGGTGGCGCAGTGGTTGAGAGTCTGCCTGCCGATGCAGGGGACACGGGTTCGTGCCCCAGTCCGAGAAGATCCCACATGCCGCGGAGCTGCTGGGCCCGTGAGCCATGGCTGCTGAGCCTGCTCGTCCAGAGCCTGTGCTCCACAACGGGAGAGGCCACAACAGTGAGAGGCCTGCGTACCACACACACAAAAAAATAAATAAAAAAGCTACCATTACTGAAATGGCTGGAAAAGATGGGATACAAAAGCTGGGTGGAGGGATGGCACCTAAACAGGAGGTGATGTCTTCTGAGACAGAAGGAGAGGAGTTGGGCAGTGGAGAAGAGTGGAGGAAGTTCGGAGTGGTCATCGTGGAGAGTCAGAGAGTGAGCTGACCACAAACTGTAACAACCAGGCTGAGCCTGTGGAAGTGCTATTGAGACTTGTAACCAGGAATGTGCAACACATGACCTAGCAGAACTTGTCTGTAGTGTTTATCTGTTCAAGTGCAGGCATGGAGAAGGTAAATACATGAGGTCAATAAGGTCAACTATTAGTCAGCGTCTACTTACCTAGATATTACTACATCATTATGGTAACAGAAGAGTAAGCAGGTGGGCTCTTGGCAAGGTTGTTATTACAAGGTTATAACAATGATAACGTTTGGAACATAAGCTGTAAATGGGTAGAAAGAAAGAAGAAAAGGGATGGATTGCAAGAAAGGATGGATGGGAGTCTCTGTGATAACTTTGTCCAACTTTATTTAATATTTTCTTATCACTTCTCCACCTGAGAGTCTTCCTTCTTGGCCTGAGTACGGAAATCAGACTTTCCACCAAGCCTCTCACACCATGCGCATCAACACAGTAATTCCACTGGAATTCCTGCTGATGATTTGACTGTCTTCCACTGAATTCAATAAAACATAAAATAAATAAGTAAAATCAATGCAGGGTCCAACAGAGGGCAAAAAAGAAAGCCAGGATGCACTTCGACTCATACAACTAGTAGAAAGTCTCCTTCAAAGGTCTGTTTTAACCAAATACCAAAACCTTGAGTTCTTTCGCACAGCTTGTAAGCAAATGTTAGCATGTGGATTAGATTTATGTCTTACAAAGAAAGAGAAAATGTTGTGAGGCTGAGAAGGCACGACAAAGGTTTATTTTGTAGCAATGGAATCACAACTGCCTGCTTAGAGATGAACTTGAATGATGGGTTTTCCATAGTAGCCTCCCAGCACTTAATCTTGACCAAATATTAATGTGCTGAATTTATTACATTTGAGCTCTGAAATTAAAAGTGGCCATCTGTGGCACACGTGTGTGGTACATAGAAAAGTAATATACTCTGGACTAGTCCAACATGAAGCAAAGGATATTGTGATTGTGACGTGGCAGGCAGACTCACTCACACACCAAGACCCCTGAATGGATACAATGGTACCAGCGGGTATCACTCCTCTCCACAGGTATCTGCTTTCTGCAGCAATGCACAACATATAGGAGGTATTTATTAATAATTCCTGCAACATATCTCTATAACAGACAGTGCAGCCTAAATCTGGAAATGCAGTTTACTTCACTGAAACAGAGCAATCATTTGAACCAAACTAAATTATAGGGGGAAATGATTATAAGGGTTAGAAAAAAGAAATACAAAGGAAAAGTTTCCTTTTCTCTGGAGAGCAAAATGAAGGTCAGCATTGCAAAGGTTGTTCTACTGGGATTTTCAGGCAGATGTTAGGATCAAATTTGGGGAGTGTATATATGTATACATTTTGTGACCAAAAACAATTAGCGTTTTCCCTAGGAAGTAGAATACATATGAAAGTAAGCTTTGCTACAAACCTAGGAGAATAGAATTTATATCACAAGGCTGAAGATGTAAATACTTAATAGATAACTAATCCTTTTGTAAATTATATAGAATTAACCCTTATAGAAAGAAAGGATACAATTTGCTAAGGGGTGGGAACCACAGAGCATAGATAAGTTTGTTTATTTTGAATGAATTTTTATTCACACTTTGAATTGTCTGCTTCCAGAGACAAGAAAACAAAATTAGGCTAAAATTAATTCTTGGAATATTATGCCATCTGTATTATGCTATACCAGGATTGGGCTGTAATTTCTATGACTTTAGATGTTCATACATGACTGTTTAGTTAGTTTCACAGGTAAAATAGATAACTAGATAAGACGTGTTGCATCAGGATTCTAAAGAACTGGTGACTGGATGGTTTCATAGCCATAGACTCTAGAATGTCCAAATCTTGTCCTTTCAGTCATGTAGACCTCCTTGAAGAATTCCTGAGGACACTTTGCAGAAGGAAAATTAGTGGAGTAGGAATCAAAATGTTAGCCTTACTAGCTGCTTAAGAGCTTTAATATTCTCAAGTCCAGTCAACTTGGCACTCCTAGAACATTTCAGAGAAAGGAGAGAAGGACAGAGATCTAGAGCAAAAGAGAGCATACAAGGTCTACAGAGCAGAGCAAAGCTGAATTTACACATTATCTGACATTATTCAATGCCCTTTCAATTATAAGTGATAGAAACCCAACTCAAATTAAGCAAAGGAAATGCATAGGCCACCAGAATTAAAATGGCCAATGAACCAATGAAAGTATTTTATCCTTTTAGAAGAAATAAAGTTAAAACAATGAGTAATGAGAGCTTTTTGCCTCTAAAATCGGGAAGCTGTTTATATAGGTTAGAGAGAATGGTCACTTTTGTTCAGTGTGGTCTGAGATCTTTGGGGAGATTGATTTGGCTAAGACCATGATAGAGTTTAGAAATTGTCTTGGCATTTCTTCATTCATTACACAAATAATTTATCAAGTACCTAATATTATGTGCCAAGCACATTGTAAAATGTCTACCTCTCATAGTGGTTATGATCTACAAGAAAAGATAGATATTACAAAAACTAGGTATACTAATAAGAGAACAATGTAAATTGTAATTTTGACAAACACTGAAAAATATTTATATGAATTTAAAAGTGCCTATACTAGGGGCTTCCCTGGTGGCATAGTGGTTGAGAGTCCGCCTGCCGATGCAGGGGACACGGGTTTGTGCCCCGGTCCGGGAAGATCCCACATGCCGCAGAGCGGCTGGGCCCGTCAGCCATGGCTGCTGAGCCTGCTCGTCCGGAGCCTGTGCTCCGCAACGGGAGAGGCCACAACAGTGAGAGGCCCGCGTACCGCAAATAATAATAATAATAATAATAATAATAATAATAATAAAATTTTAAAAGTGCCTATACTAAGGGTAAGTAAGTTGAGCAGTCCCAGATTTCTGGCAAAATTTCCTAGTGTGCACTGAGTAAGTAAATGTTTACTAGGCAAGGAAATGAAGTACCTGACAAATGTAATAACGTGTACAAATAACAAGGAGGGGAAGGGAATGCAAAATGTAAAGGCCAGTGTTTCAGTCAGTGTAAGCTCTGCTATGTGACTATAACATATGACCCTAAAGTCTCAGTGGTTTAAACCAACAAAGATTTATTTCTCACTCACATTTCATAACCACTGTGAATTGACTTTGTTCCAATTAACTCTGCTCCTTGTTCTTCTCACTTGGGAACACAGTCTGATAAAGCAGCCACTAGCTGGAACGTTATCAAACACCATGGTAAGGGGAAAAGGCTAAAAGGCCATAATTAGTCACATGGCCTCACCTAACCACAAAGAGACCCAGGGAATGCCCTCCCACCAGGTGCCAGGATGGCCAAAAGCTGAAATACTCCAACAAGATATTAATCATATGTCCAACGTGGCTGAAGTTGAGAGAGTAGGGAAATACAGGCCAGAGTAAGAAAAGCTGGCTTTATCCTATTAGCAATGGAGAGTCACTGAAGGCTTTATACTTTGAGGAATTTTTCCTAAGGAGAAAAATCATGTGGTTACATAAAGCTTAATCTACAAGCTTGCTTACCACAGGAGTGTTTATTGAAAAATTTTTTAAGTAGTAGAAAAACCTAAATACTCAACCGTAGGCTCTTGTTAAAAAAAAAAATAGTAGATTATTTGCATCTTTGTGATGAAACACCATATAACCAATGGAAACTTAGAAAAATGTGACGTGAAAAATATTTTATTAAGTGAAGAAATATGCATAAGGTATAGTACAAAATTAGATCCACCTATTTTTTATGTACTCTCTATTTAGTATATGTGTATAAAAACTCTGACAGATCTATATAATCAATGATTATTTGATGTAGGATCATGGTTTCCTTGTTTTTACTTTTATTATTGTTTTCACTTTTATTATTGTTTTCTTTCTTATTGTATGTGCTGTATTCACGTGCTAATTTTCTACAAAGAAGATTTATTCTTTTTCAGCAGAATTTAAAAAATTCATCAGGACCTTATTTGCCACTGTTCAAAAATAAATATATTTTTATTTTCTTTTTCCTTGGCTAAACATGAGTAGGCTTCTTGTTAATCTCTTGTAAAGTAGGTAAAAATTAACATGTTGTTTTTGTTGTTGTTTCAGTTCATCTGAAGGCTCTGAAAACATTCTGTTTACATTACCACTAGTTCAAACACTCTTTCTAGTTAGGGAAGGTTTAACATTTGTTCTCATTTTTGCAATTACCTCTTGCCATGAGCTCCACAACTCAGGTTTTGGGTTTGTAACCAACTGCCCTGGGGCAATGAAATGGCAACTGTTAACCTGTCCAAAGTAACCAAACATTCTTCTGGTAGCAATTCTAGAGTCCAGTCCAGCACCCCAACTTACTGAGCAAGAATGACCTCATGAGAACCTGTTCTGCATCCACTTTTTGACGTTCTTTTGGCTACGGTGATAGAATGGTCCTAACTGCCAGTAATGGATCAAGAATAATATAGCATAGGTACCACTGATGCCATAATAATGGTACATATATCGCTGAAGAACAGGCTGCCTTCTTTTATGTTCTTATCCCATCACTGGACATATTACAGCAGTAAACTCTGATTTTTCATGGAAAAATTTGGTGTAAAAACTCAAACCAAATTTCATCTCTCCTTCAGTTTCCAAAAAAATAAATAATCTATTTGACCAGACTTTGCAAACATTGGCCAAATGTTGGCCTGAGCACTGAGCTTATACCTGGATGAGTTGATCCATCTGACACAATTGGGTTACAATAAACTGGGCCTTACATGAAAGGCCTGAAAAAGTTTAAAGTCAGCCTGGGGCACAAACACTTCACTGGGAAATGTGTTGGTGAAACAGTAGGTTTGTACTTTTGCAAGGATTATTTTGCAGTTTTGTTGTAAATAAGTCTTTTTTAATTTTTTAAAGGAAAAAAATGGTAAAGAATGAAGTAAAAGTCTCATTACAAACCCTGAAACCCAACATTTTATTTATCCAAAGTACCATTTATGAATTCCCACCCATGCGGGCCCTTGATGTCGGCCATTTTGGCCCTCACAACTCTTCACATTTTGGATACCAAAAGGCAGCTCTGTTTGCGTTAATATTTCATGATATAAAGGAATCTGGGTTTTGTTTTGTTTTGATTTTGGGGTTTTTTTTGCGGTACGTGGGCTTCTCACCGCTGTGGCCTCTCCCGTTGCGGAGCACAGGCTCCGGACGCGCAGGTCCAGCGGCCATGGCTCACGGGCCCAGCCGATTCACAGCATGCGGCACCCTCCCTGACCGGGGCACGAACCCGTGTCCCCCGCATCGGCAGGCGGACTCTCAGCCACTGTACCACCAGGGAAGCCCTGTTTTTGTTTTTAATGTAAGCTGTAGTAGGTGCTTCTTTTCACACAGAGGTCTCTTATTTTGGTCTGGTAAATGGAATTTGGATTTCAAGTAAAATTAAAGTCAATATATACAGAGTACTTGCTAGAAAGAGTGGCAGATTGCATTTGTTAAATGAAATCTACTTTGAAAAAACTGTCTGAATCTTCTTTGGGAGATAAAAAATAACTCTACTTAGATCTGCAACAATAAAGCCACAGATTTATATGTGCAAATATTTCCAACAAGTGCTAATCAATTATGAAAGAAGATAATGAAAGTTTGAGTCAATGGGGAAAACAGTAGCTGGAGAAAGCAAGTCTTCAATTTCTATTTCTATTTTCTTTCATTGTAAGAAAAGAGAAAAAGAATGGGGGGAAACATCAAGAAAAGATTAAAGTATGATTAGCTCTATCAAAATTTTATAGTTGCTTAGAGGTTACTCTGTGAAAACATAGATATCCTTCCTCAAGTAAAAAACAATAAAAGCCAAAACAAGTACAAGAAGCAAAATCCCTTTGCTAAAACCTCAGAAGTGTAATTTATAATAGGTGAAGCCCAGCTATGTGATGAGAGTAGGTAGATTTTCAGCATCTACTAAGGACACCAAGACAAAGACAGGTTTGGGTCTGATGTCAAATGCCAATAGGAAGTGGACAGAATGCTAAAATCTGGTTACTTTAACAGAAGTACAGTACGAGTGTGTCCAGGTCAGATTTCAGGAGTACCCAAAGGGCACCAAAACTCTAGAGGGCAATTGCAAGCAACAGTTAACTCTGAGCCTTAGGAGTTAACAAGGTGAGTGACGGGAATCAGCACATCTGCACTGTCTTCAGTGGTTATTTGAATTGAGATTCTGCTAAGTGTTAGGTCTCCATCCTGATGAGCCTAACTCTATATGCCTATAAAAAACAACACTCCAAGTTTATCTGTCACCAAATACAGTGGTTACATTCAATTTTTTTTAAATTCCTAGTACCTGTTTCTATTCAATAAGACAAGTAGAGAAGCCCCAAATTGTCTGAGCTTGTCAATTACATGCCTGTCTAATCATGGCCCTTCCACCGGCCTAAAATAGCCAAGCTCTCTTGTTTTATAAAATATTTTAAAGCATTATTTACCTATTTGTATTCATAATTTCAAATAAATTATTTGGGAGAACCTATCATTTTAGTTGTATATTTCTCATAATATCCACTATGTGTGTGTATAAAAATCAAATCAAAAATCCTTTATGTGATAACACCAATGAATAATTTCAAGAGAGCCCAACTAACAACTCTGAATTTTTAAAAGAAGATACAAAAATTCCCTATTTTTCTTAAAATCTTACCATATAGCCAATAGATTTACAAAATCAGAGACTTCAAGTTGGAAGTTCTTTAAGAGGTCATCTGTAGCAACTTTATGTTCACAAATTTTGGACACTCCTTCCATCAAAAGTGGGATCTATATCCTACTCTCATGAATTGACATAGGCTTCTGACTCACCTGCAAATAGTACAGTGCAGAAAAGGTGCTGCTGCATGACTTCTGAGGCTACATCATAAGGGACAGTGCAGCTTCTCTTGTGCAATGGGACACATGCTTTGATATCCCTGAGTCACTGGGTATGAAGTCCAACTACCCTGAAGCAACCATGGGGTGAGGAAGTTGAGGCCATGTGTTCATGCTCCAGTTGGCAGCCCCAACTGAGCTCTCAGCCAATTGCCAGCAAAACCTGCCAGCCAGGATAGCGAGCCACCTTGGACATCCAACCCCAGTGTGCAGTCAGTACATACCTTCATATGGTTGTAGTTGATATATAATATAACTGCATGACAAACCCCAAGTGAAAACTGCCTGGGCAAGCTCTTCTGAGTTCCTGACCCACAAAAGGATTACCGAAATAAAAATTGTTTTTACTCTCTAAGTTAGGGGGTAATTTTTTATACAATGATAAATAACTTGTATGCCATCTGACCCCAAACTCCACTCTAGCATAAAGATTTTGGTTTAAATGACCCTGGTAAAAGGGGTCTTCCCTCACATGTTAGCCTTGTTTTGGATAACTCTATTTTTTCCTCCTATTGGACCAAAGTCTTCATCTCTCTAACTTCAAACTAATATTTTAGATTAACTGTCTAGTTCAGCATCAAACAAATTTTCCCTGGCTTCTTCATCATGAAAGCTTGCCACGTAGACAAAAGTACTCTGAAAATATCTCTTTAGACTTTTCTCCTGCAGAAAAACAATACCCTGTTCTTTCAGACTTGTCTCAAAAGATATGATTTTCAGAATTCTGTGTCCCTTCCTCTGAACATACTCTGATTGGAGAAGTCTGCCTTAAAGTATAATGCAAAGAGTTTGACACTTTACTCCATAAGTCATCTCACCAGAACAGTATTTGGTAAAATTTTGGTTTTCTTCTATTCCTTTTATTGTCCTAGACACAATATTTCATTAATGCAACTTAACTATTATGCTGGTCTATTTTTCTAACGGCTACCTAACACTATTTGCTTATTTTATGGTTGTCATCAAAGGGAAGTCCCAGAACCTTGCCATCTGTACTGTAGCCAAGCCAGCTCACTCTCATGCAGCTGACATTCTGAATCTAAACAGAACTTGAAATTTGTTTCTGCTTCATTTCATTTCATTTCATTTCTTTTGGACCAGTGTGTCTCTGTCAGTTGACATCACCTTTATCATTGGCTTTGCCATTTATTTTTAGTTATGCACCCCACCTATGTATCCTTACTTCAAAAATCCTATCAGAATTATCAGTGGAAATGTTGAGCCAACAGGGCTAAGATTATAGACTAGCTAGTCACATTCTATTAGAAAATTACAGAATTTTTTTTAAAAAGAAAGAAAATTACAGAATTATTTACAACTTGTAGCAGGCATACATTTAAAAGGCAGTAAATATCAACAGCTCTATCATTTAATGCACTTCCTAACCACCATGTTTTTGCAAAAGATATTGTCAGATGTGTTGATGTAATATAAATAATTGAAATGCATTTTATCCATGGAATTTTCTGTTCTCTAGAGATTCTAACAAAATGGGAAATCATGTGAATTTAGCATGATTTGTCTTGAGTGAATATATGGTAACTTCTAGAGATTATCGATAGTAACTTCCGAAGGTTCATAAACTACATGCATGGTTATCCATTCAAGAAGAGTATATTAAGCTTAAAAAGGAAAGGCAATAATTCACATAATAAGTCTTTACCACCATTTTGAAAATGATAAGTCTTTACCACCATTTTAAAAATGAAAATATAATGTTCCTAGTTCAGATTGCTGTCAGAAATCTTGTTCTCTTATATTTCTTAAAAATTAGAATGTAGCTATCTTACATAGCAGATAATGTTTACTATATGAATGAACTAATTAATAATGACTGAAAATATAAATGAATTATTTAATTATTTGGGGTTTTTCTTCATAAAACATCAATTATGAAGTTAACTTGTTCACTTATTGTTTATTTTATCTACAGCTCTCTGTCTACCCCTTGCTCATGGGTACAGATCGATCTACCCTTCTCAGTATTCACAATGTTTAAAATAGTCCCCAAGAAGATAGCTTCAAGATGGTGGAGGAGTAAGACATGGAGATCACCTGCCTTCCCACAAATGTATCAAAAATACATCTACATGTGGAACAGCTCCTACAGAACACCTATGGAATGCTGGCAGAAAACCTCAGGCTTCCCAAAAGGCAAGAAACTCCACACGTACCTGGGTAGGGCAAAAGAAAAAAGAAAAAACAGAGACAAAAAAATAGGGATGGGACTTGCCCCTCTGGGAGGGAACTGTGAAGGAGGAAAAGCTTCCACACACTAGGAAGTTCCTTCACTAGCAGAGATGGCGGGTGGGCAGGAAGGAAGCATTGGAGCCATGGAGAATAGCACAGCAACAGGGGTACAGAGGGCAAAGTGGAGATTCCCACACAGATGATCAGTGCTGACCAGCTCTCACCAGCCTGAGAGGCTTGTCTGCTCACCTGCCAGAGTGGGTGGGGAATGGGAGCTCAGGCTCCGCTTAGGAGGTCATATCCCAGGGAGAGGACTGCGGTTGGCTGCATGATCACAGCCTGAAGGGGGCTAGTGTGCCACAGCTAGCTGGGAGGGAGTCCAGGAAAATGTCTGGAACTGCCTAAGAGGCACAAAACCATTGTTTTGGGGTGCACGAGGAGAAGGGATTCAGGGTACCACCTAAACAAGCTCCAGAGATGGATGCAAGCCATGGCTATCAGTGTGGATACCAGAGACGGGCATGAGATGCTAAGCCTGCTGCTGCAGCCACCAAGAAGCCTGTGTGCAAGCACAGGTCACTATCCACACCTCCCCTCCCGGGAGCCTGTGCAGCCCGCCACTGCCAGGGTCCCGTGAACCAGGGACAACTTCCCTGGGAGAGCACACGGTGTGCCTCAGGCTGTTGCAACATCACGCTGGCCTCTGCCACCGCAGGCTGGCCTCGCATTCTGTACCCCTCCTTCCCCCTCCAGCCTGAGTGAGCCAGAGCCCTCTAATCAGCTGCTACTTTAACCCCGTCCTGTCTGGGCAGGGAACAGGTGCCCTCAGGTGACCTACATGCAGAGGCAGAGCCAAATCCAAAGCTGAACCCCAGGAGCTGTGTGAACAAAGAAGAGAAAGGGAAATCTCTCCATGCAGCCTCAGGAGCAGTGGATTAAATCTCCACAATGAAATTGATGTACCCTGCATCTGTGGAATACCTGAATAGACAACGAACCATCCCAAAATTGAGGCAATGGACTTTGGGGTCAACTGTAGACTTGGGATTTGCTTTCTGCATCTAATTTGTTTCTTGTTTTATGTTTATCAAAGTTTACTATTTAGAGCTTATTATCATCGGTAGATTTGTTTATTGATTTGCTTGCTCTCTTCCTTTTTTAAAAAAAATATATATTTTTTTCTCCTTTTGTGGGTGGGTATGTATATGATTCGTTCTGTAATTTTGTCTGTATATATACCTTTGCTTTTACCATTTGTCCTACAGTCCTGTCTGTCTGTTTTTCTTTTTTAGTATAGTTTTTAGAGCTTCTTATCATTGGTGGATTTGTTTTTTGGTTTGACTGCTCTCTCTTTCTTTCTCTTTCTTTTATTACTATTTTATTTTTCTATTTTTAATATTTTTTAAAAAAATATTTAATAACTTTATTTTATTTATTTATTTCTCTTTTTCTCTCCCTTTTCTTCTGAGCCAGGTGGCTGACAGAGTCTTGGTGCTCCAGCCAGGTGTCAGGCCTGAGCGTCTGAAGTAGGAGAGGTGAGTTCAGGACATTGTCCCACCAGAGACCTCCAAGCCCCATGTGATATCAAACAGCGAAAGCTCCTTCAGAGATCTCCATCTCAACGCTAAGACCCAGCTCCACTCAAAGACCAGTAAGCTACAGTGCTGGACAACCTATGCCAAAAAACTAGCCAGACAGGAACACAACCCGACCCATTAGCAGAGAGGATGTCTAATATCATATTAAGTTCACAGACATCCCAAAACATACCACCAGACATGGTCCTGCCCACCAGAAAGACAAGATCCAGCCTCATCTACCAGAACACAAGTACCAGTCCCATCCACCAGGAAGGCTACACAACCCACTGAAGCAACCTTAACCACTGGAGGCAGAAACCAAAAACAACAGGAACAATGAACATGCAGCCTGCAGAAAGGAGACCCAAACACAGTAAGTTAAGTAAAATAAGAAGAGAGAGACATACACAGCAGATGAAGGAGCAAGGTAAAAGCCCACCAGACCAAACAAATGAAGAGGAAATAAGCAGTCTACCTGAAAAAGAATTCAGAGTAGTGATAGTAAAGATGATCCAAAATCTTGGAAATAGAATGGAGAAAATACAAGAAACGTTTAACAAGGACCTAGAAGAACTAAGGAGCAAACAAACAATGATGAAAAACACAATAAATGAATTTAAAATGCTCAAGAAGGAATCAATTGCAGAATAACTTAGGCAGAAGAGCAGATAAGTGACCTGGAAGATAAAATAGTGGAAATAACTACTGCAGAGCATAATAAAAGAAAAAGAATGAAAAGAATTGAGGACAGTCTCAGAGACCTCTGGGACAACATTAAATGCACCAACATTCAAACAATAGGGGTCCCAGAAGAAGAGAAAAAGAAAGGGTATGAGAAAATATTTGAAGAGATTATAGTTGAAAACTTCACTATAATGGGAAAGGAAATAGTCAATCAAGTCCAGGAAGCACAGAGAGTCCAATACAGGAGAAATCCAAGAAGAAACATGCCAAGACACATATTAATCAAAATATCAAAAATTAAATATAAAGAAAAAATATTAAAAGCAGCAAGGGAAAAGCAACAAATAACATAAAAGGGAATCCCCATAAGGTTAACAGCTGATCTTTCCCCAGAAACTATGCAAGCTGGAAGGGAGTGGCAGGACATATTTAAAGAGGTGAAAGGGAAAAACCACAACCAAGATGACTCTACCCAGCAAGGATCTCATTCAGATTCGATGGAGAAATTAAAACCTTTACACACAAGCAAAAGCTAACAGAATTCAGCACCACCAAACCAACTTTACAACAAATCATAAAGGAACTTCCCTAGGCAGAAAACACAAGAGAAGGAAAAGACCTACAAAACAAACCCATTTCAAATTAGAAAATGGTAATAGGAATACACATATTGATAACTTCCTTAAAAATAAATGGATTAAATGCTCCAACCAAAAGACATAGACTGGCTGAATGGATACAAAAACAAGACCTGTATATGTGCTGTCTACAAGAGACCCACCCACATCAGACCTAGGGACACATACAGACTGAAAGTGAGGGGATGGAAAAAGATATTCCATGCAAATGGAAATCAAAAGAAAGCTGGAATAGCAATTCTCATATCAGACAAAATAGACTTTAAAATAAAGACTATTAGAAGAGACAAAGAAGGACACTACATAATGATCAAGGGATCAATCCAAGAAGAAGATATAACAATTAAAAATATTTATGTACCTAACATAGGAGCGCCTCAACACATAAGGCAAATACCAACAGCCATAAAAGCGGAAATCGACAGTAACACCATCATAGTATGGGACTTTAACAGCCCACTTCCACCAATGGACAGATCATCCATAATGAAAAGAAATAAGGAAACACAAGCTTTAAATGATACATTAAATGAGACAGAATTAATTGATATTTATAAGACATTCCATCCAAAAACAGCAGAATACACTTTCTTCTCAAGTGCTCATGGAGCATTCTCCAGGATAGACTGTATCTTGGGTCACCAACCAAGCCTTGATAAATTTAAGAAAATTGAAATCATATCAAGTATCTTTTCCGACCACAATGCTTTGAGACTAGATATCAATTACAGGAAATACCTGTAAAAAATACAAACACATGGAGGTTAAACAATACACTACTAAATAACAAAGAGATCACTGAAGAAATCAAAGAGGAAATTAAAAAATACCCAGAAACAAATGACAATGAACACACGACCTAAAACCTATGGGTTGCAGAAAACACTTCTAAGAGGGAATATTACAGCAATGCAATCCGACCTCAAGAAACAAGAAACATCTCAAATAAAGAACCTAACCTTACACCTAAAGCAATTAGAGAAATAAAAACAAAAAAGCCCCAAAGTTAGCAGAACAAAAGAAATCATAAAGACCAGGTCAGAAATAAATGAAAAAGAAATGAAGGAAACAATAGCTAAGATCAATAAAACTAAAAGCTGGTTCTTTGAGAAACTAAACAAAATTGATAAACCACTAGCCAGACTCATCAAGAAAAAAAGGGAGAAGATTAAAATCAATAGAATTAGAAATGAAAAAGGAGAAGTAACAACTGACACTACCGAAAGAAAAAGGATCATGAGAGATTACTAGAAGCAACTATATGTCAATAAAATAGACAACCTGGAAGAAATGGACAAATTCTTAGAAAAGCACAACCTCTGAGACTGAAAAAAGAAGAAATAGAAATTATAAACAGACCAATCACAAGCCCTGAAATTGAAGCTGTGATTTAAAAATCTTCCAAAAAACAAAAGCCCAGGACCAGAGGGATCACAGGTGAATTCCATCAAACACTTAGAGAAGAGCTAACACCTATCCTTCTCAAACTCTTCCAAAATATAGCAGAGGGAGGAACACTCCCAAACTCATTCTATAAGGCCATCATCACCATGATACCAAAACCAGACAAAGATGTCATGAAAAAAGAAAACTACAGACCAATATCACTGATGAGCATAGATGCAAAAACCCTCAACAAAATACGAGCAAACGGAATCCAACAGCACATTAAAAGGATCATACACCTTGCATTTGTCCCAGTAATGCAAGGATTCTTCAATATACACAAATGCATCAATGGGATAAACCATATCAACAAAATGAAAGATAAAAACCATATGATCATCTCAATAGATGTAGAGAAAGCTTTTTACAAAATTCAACACTGAATTATGATAAAAACCCTCCAGAAAGTGGGCATAGAGGGAACCTACCTCAACATATTAAAGGCCATATATGACAAACCCAAAGCCAGCATCATTCTCAATGGTGAAAAACTGAAAGCATTTCCACAAAAATCAGGAAACAGACAAGGTTACCCACTCTCAACACTATTATTCAACATACTTTTGGAAGTTTTGGCCACAGCATTCAGAGAAGAAAAAGAAATAAAAGGAATCTAAATTGGAAAAGAAGGACTAAAAGTGTCACTGTTTGCAGATGACATGATATTATATGTAGAGAATCCCAAAGATGCTACCAAAAAACTACTAGAGCTAATCAATGAATTTGGTATAGTAGCAGGATATAAAACTAATGCATAGAAATCTCTTGGATTCCCATATACTAATGATGAAAAATCTGAAAGAGAAATTAAGGAAACACTCCCATTTACCATTGCAACAAAATGAATAAAATACCTAGGAAGAAACCTACCTAAGGAGACAAAAGACCTGTATGCAGAAACCTATAAGACACTGATGAAAGAAATTAAAAATGATACAAAGAGATGGAGAGGTATACCACGTTCTTGGATTGGAAGAACAAACATTATGAAAATGAGTATAATACCCAAAGCAATCTACAGATTCAATGCAATCCCTATCAAACTAGCACTGGCAATTTTCACAGAAGTAGAACAAAAAATTTCACAATTTGTATGGAAATACAAAAGACCCTGAATAGCCAAAGCAATCTTGAGAAAGAAAAATGGAGCTGGAGAAATCAGCTCCCTGACTTCAGACTATACTACAAAGCTACACTAATCAAGACATTATGGTACTGGCACAAAAACAGAAATATAGATCAATGGAACAGGATAGAAAGCCCAGAGATAAACCCACACACATATGGTCACCTTATTTTGATAAAGAAGGCAAGAATATACAATTGAGAAAAGACAGCCTCTTCAATAATTAGGGCTGGGAAACTGGACAGCTACATGTAAAAGAATGAAATTAGAACACTCCCTAACACCATACACAACAATAAACTCAAAATGGATTAAAGACCTAAATATAGGGCCAGACACTGTAAAACTCTTAGAGGAAAACATAGGCAAAACACTCTATGACATACATCACAGCAAGATCCTTTTTGACCCACCTCCTAGAGAAATAGAGATAAAAATAAAAAAAACAAATGAGATCTAATGAAACTTAAAATCTTTTGCACTGTAAAGGAAACCATAAACAAGACAAAAAGACAAACCTCAGAATGGCAGAAAATAGTTGCAAATGAAGCAATTGACAAAGGATTAATCTCCAAAATACACAAGCAGCTCATGCAGCTCAATATCAAAACAACAAACCAATCCAAAAATGGGCAGAAGACTCAAAGAGACATTTCTCCAAAGAAGATAGACAGGTTGCTAACAAACACATGAATGAATGCTCAACATCACTAATGGTTAGAGAAATGCAAATCAAAACTGCAATGCGGTATCACCTCACACGGGTCAGAATGGCCATCATCAAAAAATCTACAAACAATAAATGCTGGAGAAGGTGTGGAGAAATGGGAACCTTCTTGTACTGTTGGTGGGAATGTAAATTTATACAGCCACTATGGAGAATAGTATGGGGGTTCCTTAAAAAACTAAAAATAGAACTACCATATGACCCAGCAATCCCACTGAGCATATACCCTGAGAAAACTATAGTTCAAGAAGAGTCATACACCACAATGTTCATTGTAGCTCTATTTAAAATAGCCAGGACATGGAAGCAACCTAAGAGTCTATCAACAGATGAATGGATAAAGATGTGGCACATATATACAATGGAATATTACTCAGCCATAAAAATAAACGAAATTGAGTTACTGGTAGTGAGGTGGATGGACCTAGAGTGTGTCATACAGTTTGAAGTAAGTCAGAAAGAGAAAAACAAATACTGTATGCTAACACATATATATGGACTCTAAAAATAAAAATAAGGTTCTGAAGAACCTAGTGGCAG
Source organism: Tursiops truncatus (assembly GCF_011762595.2). Classification (NCBI taxonomy): domain Eukaryota; kingdom Metazoa; phylum Chordata; class Mammalia; order Artiodactyla; family Delphinidae; genus Tursiops; species Tursiops truncatus. The sequence continues at coordinate 52,354,833 of NC_047048.1, read as the reverse complement.
GACAGGAATAAAGATGCAGACTTGAGGACATGGGAGGGGGAATGGTAAGGCGGACAAAGTGAGAGAGTGGCATGGACATATATTCACTACCAAATGTAAAATAGATAACTGGTGGGAAGCAGCCATATAACACAGGGAGATCATCTCGTTCTTTGTGTCCACCTAGAGGGGTGGGATAGGGAAGGTGGGAGGGAGACACAAGAGGGAGGAGATATGGGAATATATGTTTATGTATAGCTGATTCACTTTGTTATACCACAGAAATGAACACACCATTGTAAAGCAGTTATACTCCAATAAAGATTTTTAAAGATATAATAAAGTAAAATAAAATAGGACCCAAGGCACAATATACTCACTACATATAGACGCGGTGAATGATGGAATAAGATTGTATCAATTGTGGCCTTAGTTCTCAAATTCAGTCATGTACATACTCACTTTGACAATATTCAGTCTACTCCTCCCAGTTAGAAAAATCTTTTCCTCAAAGAAGAAGACCGATATACAATCGAAGGTCAGTTTTTCACTGTCACTTATAAGTTTATTTTTAAGAAACACCAAATTTGTTCTTATTCTTCTGCCAATATTCTTTCAAAACTGTTTTACAAAAGAATAAAATAAGAATTTGAAGGAAGAAATAAAACTGTTATGTATGGATGACATGATTGAGTCAGTAGAAAAAACAAAGTAATAGAGTTAAAATTTCTTAGAAATTAATAAATGAATTAAAAATTTTAGACTTAAGGTTGAATATTGAAGATAAATTTTTATAAGAAAAAAAGTGATTTAATTTAGGTTCTTCACGAGGCAACATTCCAATGCAAGCAGTTTATTTTGAAGGTGAAGCCATGAAACACTGGGAGGGAAGCTGGGGCAGTAAGAGAGGCAAAGGAACGATTGAAGCAGTCATTCAGCTAGACCTCAAAAGTTCAGTGGAGTAACAGTGTTTCAGTGACTTCATATTTCAAAAATTTTCCCCACTTTTCAAACAAAATCCTGCCCTGTCCTTCAGCACTCTGGGGAAGACCAACTGTCTCCAGCCATGGCAGTAGGTTGACATAGCTTTAAATGGAAAATCTGCATATATCTGATATTTACATCTATTATTTTTCCCATTTTGCCTCATAATTTGCTGAAGAAGTAGTAGATATGATTCTGGAATTACTGTATTAAAAATAGGATGTTAATATACACACAAATGTATATCAAAGACTTTAAAAAACTTGAAAATTATTCTTATAACTACCCATTTCAGTAACTATAAGACATATAATGTCATGAAACTATGCTATTCCTCATTGTAAAATGAAAAGCAATATCAAAGCAGTACATATAATATGAACTCATTTTTGTAAAAATGTGTGTATATAAACATAACTGAGAGCTTTTTTCTATAAAAATGTGCGTGTATATGTATAAACAATTCAGAGTGGTATAAGTGGTAGGATTTGGGGTGTTTATTTAATTACCTATATGTCTGATTTTCTTTTTCAAAAATAAAATCATCTTTTATTTTGTAATAATAGCCAAGCAAAAAAAGTTTGGTAACTGATATAAACAAATATCCAAAATCAGAAAGCAGATAAATTAAATATATAATTCATAGATACCTATATGACAAAAAAAATCCTTACTTTATCAAAGAGCATGTCATCGACCACTGATTACTTCAAAAATAAGTTTTCATCATTTTTTTTCTGTTAGAATATAATTAGCTGATCATTAAATAGAACAATTTCATAGGTATTTTAAATAAAAGTCAGGTTGCAAAATTTAGTCTACCCATAATTTTCCATGTATAACATGTTTAAAAATCTTGGATAAAGCAGAGAACCAAAAAGGTGCTAGGAATTTCTATTAATTTATCTCTGGTCCTCCGATTAAATAAAAAAAAATACAGGATATTAGGTAAACTTAATAAATCAATTTGATCCAAAAATAATCATTAATAGTTAATAATCATAATAGTCAACATCATCATACTATCATAAATAAACAACAAAATCTCTAGATATTAGAAACTATAGATTGTGTTGACCTTACACTGCTTGGAAATCTTCTTGAGCTTGCCTTGTAGTGTGTAGTCACCCAATAAAATTCAGCAAAAGAAATAAGATGGCAGCTGGCCAGGGCCAGTAGCTTTCTAGAAAGCAGTTCAGCAGGCACCATGCAGAAAACTGTCTTTGAAAAAATCTCAAAATTCCCCTCAAATTCCAGTATAACTTCTTTCATTGTCACAGAGCCTGAAATCAATTACAACTTGGCTATACACAATCCCTTATGATCTGCTTCTTTGTGGTTTGTCATCATTTACTCCAAGAGACACATATTTAGGGGTTAAAAGGAAAAAAAAGCATATTAATTGAATATACCACAGATAAACTGCTTCCCTTACTGGGTCTTCCACCTATTCTCAATTCACAACTTACAAACTGTGGCAGAATATTTTTGTGATCTCTATATTCTGCCCAGAAATTATATAGAATTCTCTGTCAATATGGTAGCCACAAGTTAAAATTTAATACAATTTAAGATTCAGCCCCCCAGTTGCAGTAGTCTGACATCAAGTGCTCAACAGCCAACAGTAGCATATTGGACAGTGCAGGGATAAAGCATTTCCATAATTGTAGAAAGTTTTATTCAACAATGCTGACTGTATATCAAATTCTGTCTCACTACATGTTAAGACCTAATGAAAAGCTAAGGCTTTGATGATATCACTAGTTTTGCCAAAAACTTTAATATTTGGCTTATGTATAAAATAGTCAGTTTAATTTAAAGTAGAATCGAATACAACTTGTTGCTAAAATATTCAACTCTGTTGCTGTGCTCTAGAATCATCTACAAATATGTGCCCAAACTGACTCCTTTACTGGGTAGCCAACGTTTACATGAGTCCTGCTGGGTTAATTATTTATTGCTGTATAATAAATTATTCCAAAATTTCGTAGCCTAAAAATCAATAATCACTTTTTATCTTTCATGGTTTCTATAGACCAGGATTTGGGGAGCAGCCAAATGATGCAGTTCTGGCTCAGGGTCTCGCATGACATTGCACTCAAATGTCAGCTGGGACTGCAGTAATCTGAAGGCTCATTGTGTTGGGTGATTTATTTCTAAGGCAACTCAGTCAAGTAGCTGGCAAGTTGGTTCATCTCCATGGGACCTCTTTAGTGTCCTCAGAACATGGCAGCTGGCTTTCAGTAGAGCTAGAGGTCCAAGATACTAAAGCAAAAGCTGTAATACATTTTACGAACCAGGCTTGGATGTCTCACACCACCACTTCTACCGTATTCTGTTGGTCACACAGGTTAGCCTTGAGTGATTCAATGTGGACGGGGACCACATAAGAGCATGACTATTAGGAGACAAAGATCAGTGGACCATCTTAGAGGCTGGCTACCACACTCAGCCAGCAGTGAGTGTTTCTTGGTAGATTGTAAGGATTGAGAAAAGGAAGCAGAGAACAGATTTTACCAAGACGAATTTAGTCACACTGTTTCCAGAGCCTGAGCATAGATTTACCCAGTGGTCTCCAAAAGAGGCTTCATGTCTCATTTGTTCCTTGAGCTTTCCGCCAATATTCAAGATGCTGGAACTCTTCCTGCCTACTAGATTTCCCCACACAAAACATATTTAACACATAAGTGAAGGAAACTTTAGAAATTTAGACCTTCAATGGTTCTGAACCTTAATCACAAAATAGAATGATCTGGAGATCTTGGAAGAAAGAAAGAAAAAGAGAGAAAGAAAGAGAGAAAGAAAGAAAGAAAGAGAAAGAAAGAAAGAAAGAAAGAAAGAAAGAAAGAAAAAAGAAAGAAAGTAAGAAAGAAAAAGAAAGGAAGGAAGAAGGGAGGGAGGGAGGGAGGAAAGAAGGAAGGAAGGAAGGAATGAAGGAAGGAAGGAAGGAAGGAAGGAAGGAAGGAAGGAAGGAAGGAAGGAAGGAAGAAAGGAAGGAAGGAAACAAAAACTCATACCTAGGTCCCACTAGAGATTCTAATGTTATTGGTCTAGGTGCAGTCCCCAAAGCAGACCTTTTTATAGCTTCCCAGTGATTCTAGTATGCAGCAAAAGTTGAAAACCACCAAATAGAGGAAGATCCTTCTGAATGTTCTCTCCCATGATCTCTCTCCTTCCTTAATATCTCCATCCTGTTCTCACAATCATTATTTTAAAACTCAGACTCCTTGTTTCTCAACCCAATCCCTGAAAAGAACTCACCTCTTCCCACAAAAGTTGGGAGAATGTCTTAGTCCCTTTCAGGGTCTTTTTCATGCCATTAAACCCAAAATGATGGCCCATACAGACCCTTAAATGGTAGGAATGGGCTCTAGTCTCAGGACCAGGGAAGGAAGGAGAATGTGTGAATCCACTTCCAGCTCTTGACTGTGGATGGGTGCCATTGATTTCCTCACTAATTACCTAAGACGAAAGCACACGTTGTCAAAGGGAAAATTATTTGCCAGAAACAACACAGTCTAATCGACCATGAAGAATCTAATTCCTCCTATGAACGTGACCTTGATTCTGCACGATGGTGTTAATGGCACATCTGACCCCTTCAAGATGTGGCTTATGTTATAAAAGCCTCCACGATAGTAGAGAAGAACTCTGGTGCTACCAGTGCTACCATGATGATTTTAGTCTCTCTGTCTCTCCTCCTATAGGAAGGAGAGGCATGTCTCACTTTACCACATCATCAAGCAAACTCCATATGTTTACCTCCATAGATAGTTACAGAAAAAAAAAGCAGCTCCATATCTCAGCAAGTCTGAAATTTTAGCATGCATATGAATTACCTGGGGATCTTGTTAAACTGTAATTCTGAATCTATGGTGGGGCCTAAGATTCTGCACTTATTCCTAACAAGTTCCTAGGGGATGTGGATGTTGACAGTTTATGGCCACAAAATGAGTATCAGGGATGTAGATATTACAGAAAAATAAGAGTAATGACTGCAAAGCATTTTCATCTCTCCCCTTTGATCTCATGCTTCTCTGAAGGACTAAAATAGTTTGCTCTTACGTTTATTTTTTACGGGCATATTCTATAATATACAGAGAATTCTATTATTCTTATATTTTCAATTTCATCTGCTTTTGTTATGGAAAAAAGTCTTCTAAACATCTTGTATTATAAGATTATAGATCATTTTGTGAAAAAAGAACTGATAGGAAACAAATTTATATCATATAAAACTTACTCTGTTTCTAACAAGCATCACTATACTTATTGCTGCAGTTACACTTACCAACCCCAAGTCCTTTCTCTTTACTCTTCAAGAAGGAAAAAAAAGTCCCACAAAATATAATTAAATCTACTTTACCACCCAGACTAAATATTGCACAAATATGTGTTCTCTTAGAATTGTAATCATAAAACACACAGGACATAATACAATACCGAAATGATTCATACCCGGTGGTATTGTGGTTACATGTTAGTCGGAAGTTCATTGAGCTGTCATATTTTTTTTCTGTTTTTACTTTATCCTATTAGCCAATCTACTATTCAGGTCTTTAGGGGAAAAAATATATTCATTGGAAACTTAGTACTTCTTAACTTTGGGAGAAAAGAAATCTCTGTGTAGTCTAATTAGCTATGGTCACTTAGAAGAATTATCCTCATTGTTCTACTATTTCTTGACAAATGAACCCATGGCCATTCGATGTGTTATCCTCAATGATAAAGCTGATTAAAAGATCTTCTTCACCTTCCATAAAATAATGTCAGTTCAAGGTTAAAATTACTAACATACTTTGAATACTCTTTTCCCAGGGTTAATAACAGGAGAGTGAATAAGATTATGGCCCCTTTTGTATTTTTTTTAACATCTTTATTGCAGTATAATTGCTTTACAATGGTGTGTTAGTTTCTGCTTTATAAAAAAGTGAATCAGTTACACATATATATATGTTCCCATATCTCTTCCCTCTTGTGACTCCCTCCCTCCCACCCTCCCTATCCAACCCCTCTAGGTGGTCACAAACCACCGAGCTGATCTCCCTGTGCTATGTGGCTGCTTCCCACTAGCTATCTATTTTATGTTTGGTAGTGTATATATGTCCATGCCACTCTCTCACTTTGTTCCACCTTACCATTCTCCCTCCCCATATTCTACAGTCCATACTCTAGTAGGACTGTGTCTTTATTCCTCTCTTACCCCTAGGATCTTCATGACCTTTTTTTTTTCTTAGATTCCATATATATGTGTTAGCATATGGTATTTGTTTTTCTCCTTCTGACTTACTTCACTCTGTATGACAGACTATAAGTCCATCCACCTCACTACAAATATCTCAATTTCATTCCTTTTTGTGGCTGAGTAATATTCCATTGTATATATGTGCCACATCTTCTTTATCCATTCATCTGATGATGGACACTTAGGTTGTTTCCATGTCCTGGCTATTGTAAATAGAGCTGCAATGAACATTTTGGTACATGACTCTTTTTGAATTATGGTTTTCTCAGGGTATATGCCCAGTAGTGGGATTACTGGGTCATATGGTAGTTCTATTTGTAGCTTTCTAAGCAACCTCCATACTGTTCTCCATAGTGACTGTATCAATTTACATTCCCACTAACAGTGCAAGAGTGTTCCCTTTTCTCCACACCCTCTCCAGCATTTATTGTTTCTAGATTTTTTTGATGATGGCCATTCCGACCGGTGTGAGATGATATTTCACTGTAGGTTTGATTTGCATTTCTCTAATGATTAATGATGCTGAGCATCCTTTCATGTGTTTGTTGGCAATCTGTATATGTTCTTTGGAGAAATGTCTATTTAGATCTTCTGCCCATTTTTGGATTGGGTTTTTTGTTTTTTTTTTTTGTTATTGAGCTGCATGAGCTGCTTGTAAATCTTAGAGATTAATCCTTTGTCAGTTGCTTCATTTGCAAATTTTTTCTCCCATTCAGAGGGTTGTCTTTTGGTCTTTTTTATGGTTGCCTATGCTGTGCAAAAGCTTTGAAGTTTCATTAGGTCCCATTTGTTTATTTTTGTTTTTATTTCCATTTCTCTAAAAGGTGGGTCAAACACGATTTTGCTGTGATATATGTCATAGAGTGTTCTGCTTATGTTTTGCTCTAAAAGTTTGAAAGTGTCTGGCCTTACATTTAGGTCTTTAATCCACTTTGAATTTATTTTTGTGCATGGTGTTAGGGAGTGTTCTAATTTCATACTTTTACATGTACCTATCCAGTTTTCCAAGCACCACTTATTTAAGAGGCTGTCTTTTCTCCACTGTATATCCTTGCCTTCTTTATCAAAGATAAGGTGACCATATGTGTGTGGGTTTATCTCTGGGCTTTCTATCCTGTTCCACTGATCTATCTTTTTTGTTTCTGTGCCAGTACCATACTGTCTTGATTACTATAGCTTTGTAGTATAGTCTGAAGTCAGGGAGCCTGATTCCTCCAGCTCCATTTTTCATTCTCAAGATGCTTTGACTATTCGGGGTCTTTTGTGTCTCCATACAAATTGTGAAATTGTTTGTTCTAGTTCTGTGAAATATACCAGTGGTAGTTTGATAGGGATTGCATTGAATCTGTAGATTGCTTTGGGTAGTAGAGTCATTTTCACAATGTTGATTCTTCCAATCCAAGAACATGGTATATCTCTCCATCTATTTGTATCATCTTTAATTCCTTTCATCAGTGTCTTATAATTTTCTGCATACAGGTCTTTTGTCTCCTTATGTAGGATTATTCCTAGATATTATATTCTTTTTGTTGCAATGGTAAATGGGAGTGTTTTCTTAATTTCGCTTTCAGATTTTTCTTCATTAGTGTATAGGAATGCCAGACTTCTGTGCATTAATTTGTATCCTGCTACTTTACCAAATTCCTTGATTAGCTCCAGTAATTTTCTGGTGGCATCTTTAGGATTCTCTATGTATAGTATCATGTCATCTGCACACAGTGATAGCTTTACTTCTTCTTTTCCAATTTGGATTCCTTTTATTTCTTTTTCTTCTCTGATTGTTGTGGCTATAGCCTCCAAAACTATGCTGAATAATAGTGGTGACAGTGGGCAACCTTGCCTTTTTCCTGATCTTAGTGGAAATGCTTTCAGTTTTTCACCATTGAGGATGATGTTGGCTTTCAGTTTGTCATATATGGCCTTTATTATGTTGAGGAAAGTTCCCTCCATGCCTACTTTCTGCAGGGTTTTAATCATAAATTGGTGTTGAATTTTGTCGAAAGCTTTCTCTGCATCTATTGAGATGATCATATGGTTTTTCTCCTTCAATTTGTTAATATGGTGTATCACGTTGATTGGTTTGCGCATATTGAAGAATCCTTGCATTCCTGGAATGAACCACACTTGATCATGGTGTATGATCCTTTTAATGTGTTGTTGGATTCTGTTTGCTAGTATTTTGTTGAGGATTTGTGCATCTATGTTCATCAGTGATATTGGCTTGTAGTTTTCTTTCTTTGTGACATCTTTGTCTGGTTTTGGTATCAGGGTGATGGTGGCCTCTTTGAATGAGTTTGAGAGTGTTCCTCCCTCTGCTATATTTTGCAAGAGTTTGAGAAGGATGGATGTGAGCTCTTCTCTAAATGTTTGATAGAATTCGCCTGTGAAGCCATCTGGTCCTGGGCTTTTGTTTGTTGGAAGATTTTTAATCACAGTTTCAATTTCAGTGCTTGTGATTGGTCTGTTCATATTTTCTATTTCTTCCTGATTCAATTTTGGCAGGTTCTGCATTTCTAAGAATTTATCCATTTCTTCCAGGTTGTCCATTTTATTGGCATAGAGTTGCTTGTAGTAATCTCTCATAATCCTTTGTATTTCTGCAGTGTCAGTTGTTACTTCTCCTTTTTCATTTCTAATTCTATTGATTTGAGTCTTCTCTCTTTTTTTCTTGACGATTCTGGCTAATGGTTTATCAATTTTTATCTTCTCAAAGAACCAGCTTTTAGTTTTATTGATCTTTGCTATTGTTTCCTTCATTTCTTTTTCACTTATTTCTGATCTGATCTTTATGGTTTCTTTCCTTCTGCTACCTTTGCATTTTCTTTATTCTTCTTTCTCTAATTGCTTTTTGTGTAAGGTTAGGCTGTTTATTTGAGTTGTTTCCTGTTTCTTAAGATAGGATTTTATTGCTATAAACTTCCCTCTTAGAACTGCTTTTCTGCATCCCATAGGTTTTTGGTCATCGTGTCTCCATTTTCATTTGTTTCTAGGTATTTTTTTGATTTCCTCAGTGATCACTTGGTTATTAAGTAGTGTATTGTTTAGCCTCCATGTGTTTGTATTTTTTACAGATCTTTTCCTGTAATTGATATCTAGTCTCATAGTATTGTGGTCAGAAAAGATACTTTATACAATTTCAATTTTCTTAAATTTACCAAGGCTTGATTTGTGCCCCAAGACATGATCTATCCTGGAGAATGTTCCGTGCACACTTGAGAAGAAAGTGTATTCTGTTGTTTTTGGATGGAATGTCCTATAAATATCAATTAAGTCCATCTTGTTTAATGTATCATTTAAAGCTTGTGTTTCCTTATTTATTTTCATTTTGGATGACCTGTCCATTGGTGGAAGTGAGCTGCTAAAATCCCCTACTATGATTGTGTTACAGTCAATTTCCCTTTTTATGGCTGTTAGTATTTGCCTTATGTATTGAGGTGCTCCTCTGCTGGGTGCATAAATACTTACAATTGTTATATCTTCTTCTTGGACCAATCCCTTGATCATTATGTAGTGTCCTTCTTTGTCTCTTGTAATAGTCTTTATTTTATAGTCTATTTTCTCTGATATGAGAATTGTTTCTACAGCTTTCTTTGAAATCCATTTGCATGGAATGTCTTTTTCCATCCCCTCACTTTCAGGTCTGTATGTGTCCCTAGGTCTGAAGTGGGTCTCTTTTTGACAGTGTATATATGGGTCTTGTTTTTGTATCCATTCAGCCAGTCTGTGTCTTTTGCTGGGAGAATTTAGTCCATTTACATTTAAGGTAATTATCAATATGTATGTATATATTATCATTTTCTTAATTGTTTTGGGTTTGTTATTTTAGGTCTTTCCCTTCTCTTGTGTTTCTTGCCTAGAGAATTTCCTTTAGCATTTGTTGTAAAGCTGGTTTGGTGGTGCTGAACTCTCTCAGCTTTTGCTTGCCTGTAAAGGTTTTAATTTCTCCATCAGATCTGAATTAGATCCTTGCTTGGTAAAGTAATATTGGTTGTAGATTTTTTTCCTTCATCACTTTAAATATGTCCTGCCATTCCCTTCTGGCTTGCAGAGTTTCTGCTGAAAGATCAGATGTTAACCTTATGGGGATTCCCTTGTGTGTTATTTTTCCCTTGCTGCTTTTAATATGTTTTCTTTGTATTTCATTTTTGATAGTTTGCTTATATGTGTCTTGGCGTGTTTCTCCTTGGATTTATCCTGTATGGGACTCTATGTTCTTCCTGGACTTGATTATCTATTTCCTTTCCCATACTAGGGAAGTTTTCAACTATAATCTCTTCAAATATTTTCTCAGTACCTTTCTTTTTCTCTTCTTCTTCTGGGACCCTTATAATTCGAATGTTGATGCATTTAATGTTGTCCCAGAGGTCTCTGAGACTGTCCTCAGTTCTTTTCATTCTTTATTCTGCTCTGCAGTAGTTATTTCCACTATTTTATCTTCCAGGTCACTTATCCGTTCTTCTGCCTCAGTTATTCTGCTATTGATCCCATCTAGAGTATTTTTAATTTCATTTATTGTGTTGTTCATCATTGCTTGTTTCATCTTTAGTTCTTCTAGGTCCTTGTTAAATGTTTCTTGCATTCTCCCTATTCTATTTTCAAGATTTTGGATCATCTTTACTATCATTATTCTGAATTCTTTTTCAGGGAGACTGCCTATTTCCTCTTTATTTGTTAGGTCTGGTGGGTTTTTACCTTGCTCCTTCATCTGCTGTGTGTTTTTCTGTCTTCTCATTTGCTTATATTACTGTGTTTGAGGTCTTCTTTTTGCAGGCTGCAGGTTCATAGTTTCCATTGTTTTTGGTGTCTGTCCCCAGTGGCTATGGTTGGTTCAGTGTGTTGTGTAGGCTTCCTGGTGAAGGGGACTAGTGCCTGTGTTCTAGTGGATGAGGCTGGATCTTGTCTTTCTGGTGGGCAGGTCCACATCTGGTGGTGTGTTTTGGGGTGTCTGTGGCCTTATTATGATTTTAGGAAACGTCTGTGCTAATGGGTGGGGCTGTGTTCCTGTCTTGCTAGTTGTTTGGCATAGGGTGTCGTGCACTGTAGCTTGCTGGTCGTTGAGTGAAGCTGGGTGCTGGTGTTGAGATGGAGATCTCTGGGAGATTTTCACCATTTGATATTATGTGGAGCCAGGAAGTCTCTTGTGGACCAGTGTCGTGAAGTTGGCTCTCCCACCTCAGAAGCACAGCACTGACTCCTGGCTGGAGCACCAAAAGCCTTTCTTCCACATGGCTTAGAATAAAAGGGAGAAAAAATGAAAGAAAGAAAAAAGAAAGAAAGAAGATAAATAAAATAAAGTAAGATAAAATAAAGTCATTAAAATAAAAACTAATTATTAAGAAAAAATTATTTTTAAAAAAGAAAAAACGAACAAGCAAAACACCACAGACGGACAGAACCCTAGGACAAATGGTGAAAGCAAAGCTATACAGACAAAATCTCACACAGAAGCATACACATACTCACAAAAAGAGGAAAACAGGATAAAATAATATATCTTGCTCCCAAAGTCCACCTCCTCGATTTGGGATGATTTGTTGTCTATTCAGGTATTCCACAGATGCAGGGTACATCAAGTTGATTGTGGAGCTTTATTCCACTGCTCCTGAGGCTGCTGGGAGAGATTTCCCTTTCTCTTATTTGTTCGCACAACTCCCGGGGTTCAGCTTTGGATTTGTCCCCGCCTTTGCGTGTAGGTCGCCTGAGGGCGTCTGTTCTTCGCTCAGACAGGATGGGGTTAAAGGAGCCGCTGATTCAGGGGCTTTGGCTCACTCAGGCCGTGGGTTGAGATGCAGGGTGAGCCTGCGGCGACAGAGGCCAGCGTGACGTTGCACCAGCCTGAGGCCTGCCGTGCGTTTTCCCTGGGAATTTTCCCTGGATCATTGGACCCTGGCAGTGGCAGGCTGCACAGGATCCAGGGAGGGGAGATGTGGATAGTGACCTGTGTTTGCACACAGGCTTCTTGGTGGTGGCAGCAGCAGCCTTAGCGTCTCGTGCCCGTCTCTGGGGTCCACGCTGATAACCGCAGTTCGTGCCCATCTCTGGAGCTCCTTTAAGCAGCACTCTTGATACCCTCTCCTCGTGCACCAGGAAACAAAGAGGGAAGAAAAAGTCTCGAAACAAAGAGGGAAGAAAAAGTCTCTTGCCTCTTCGGCAGGTCCAGACATTTTCCGGGACTCCCTCCCGGCTAGCCGTGGAGCACTGACCCCTTCAGGCTCTGTTCACGCCGCCAACTCCCGTCCTCTCCCTGCATCCAACCGAAGCCCGATCCTCAGCTCCCAGCCCCCGCCCATCCCAGCGGGTGAGCTGACAAGCCTCTTGGGCTAGTTAGTGCCGGTCAGCACTGATCCTCTGTGCGGGAATCTCTCCACTTTGCTCTCCGCACCCGTGTTGCTGCACTCTCCTCTGCGGTTGAGGTTCCGAAGCTCCCCACTCCACCACCCGCAGTCTCTGCCCACGAAGGGGCTTCTAATGTGTGGAAACCTTTCCTCCTTCACAGCTCCCTCCCACTGGCGCAGGTCCCATCCCTATTCTTTTGTCTCTGTTTTTTTATTTCTTTTTTCTTTTGCCCTACCGAGGTACGTGGGGAGTTTCTTGCCTTTTGGGAGGTCTGAGGTCTTCTGCCAGCATTCAGTGGGTGTTCTATAGGAGCAGTTCCACATGTAGATGTATTTCTGATGTATCTGTGGGGAGGAAGGTGATCTCCGTGTCTTATTCTTCCACCATCTTCCTCAACTCCCAGGTACGATGATTCTGGCCCGCGTTCCCCAGGACGGTTGCGGCTTCAGCCGCCAGGGCCCCTCCAGAGCTGGCAACTTCAGTGAGGCCTCCCTCCCCTCAGGCTCTGGGACAGTTCCATGACAGCGGAGGGAAGAGACCCCGAGCCGGGAGCTCCAGCCCTGCGGAAACGCGGGCCTCCCTTTTGTCTTTAATAATTACAGAGAAAATGTCCACTGTAAAAAGAAAGAATAAAATATTGAAAACAACTCAAAGGACAAAGAATGTGTCTTTGTAATCCTGGCTACTCACTACAATCAAGCTCAGTTTTTAAAAATCTTACTTTTATCACAAAATTATTTTAACTGTATAAAGGGAACTAAGTATGACTCGGTATTAAATGAATTCTACTGCTATTGAAACTATTATTTTAGCCTTACTCCAACCTCTTTCCAATGAATATTTCTTTAATTGATTCACATTTGGGCAAAAAGAGAAAATTTACCCCCAAATAGCTATAAAAGTAGTTTGGTGTATATTATATCATTTTGGAAGTAAAAAAGAATGTTTATTTGCATCCATGGTATCAACCAGTCTAATTATACAATATTTCTGAACTCTGCCTAGGCCAGAAAGAATAAATGCACGAGATGACATTGCAACTTGGAAGCCCAATATTCACAATAGCTGACTCCTTCAAAGGAGTCATCCTTACCACAATCTTTACTTTGGAAACTACATCTGAAGTGACCGGATCAATCTCTTCAAACAGCATTTGTTGAAATCTTAGTCTAACAACTCCATGGTAACCATGGCAATGTTTATTTTGTTACTAACTTTCCTAATGAACATAAAGAACTTCGGACATACATATTTGGCAGCAATAATAAAATTGCCTAACTCTGGTGACTGTTGTTCTGTTGGCTCCTGGGAGACCACAGTGAAATATAAAGACCAAGTAACTATGTCCTCGATTAGACTCCATAATTAAACTACTCTACAATCGCATCATTTCCATTTGTTTAGAATTTAGAAGATGTGCATTCCTGTCCTGCTTCATCACTGACCAGTTGTTTGAATAAGATAGTCAATCTAACTGAGCATTACTTTGTTTATCTATAAAACAAGAAGTGGTTTATTAAGATATCTCTGAAGTGTTGTTCATCAATAACAATATAAATTATTAGTCTAATTCTATTTTATACGTGAAACAAGAAGTTGACCTAAACACTGAAGCTTCTCGGGAAATTTCAGCCACTAAATCTAAATCACTATTTAAGCACCTGGCTACCCATCCCAGACAAAGGAATATACTATAGCATACAAAAGTAGCAGACTAATAATAATCCAACAAATATTCACTGAAAAGCCACTAGAGACAAAGTGCTAAGTAAAGCTGACTAGTATTGTAGCCTTATTGAGAACCAACTATGGGGCAAGTGGGTGGTGGTCTTCCCTGCACCTGGGAATATAATTAAATTGAAGCCCTCAAGTAACAGTCAAAACAGAGATAGGCAGAGTCCTCTTAAAGAGGTAGAAGAGCCCTCCATCTGGATAGTAACCAGATGGACACTGTTAGCATACTTGAAAAAGAAATGTGTCTGAACAGCATGGGTCAGCCTTAGAAGTTCAAAGGTATAACCTTGAGAATCTGTCTCTAGGACAATTCAGATCTACAAGCACCCTTTAAGAGGTTTTCAAGAGAAACAACAAGGACATACTGTATAGCATGGAGAACTATATACAATATCTTATAATAACCTGTAATCAAAAAGAATCTGGAAAAGAAGAGATATACACATATATAGAGATATATAACTGAATCACTTTCCTGTACATCTGAAACTAACACAACATTGCAAATCAACTATACTTCAATAAAAAGAGTATACTATAAAATTAGTAGTGTTTGCCTTACTTAAAAGAAAAAAAAGAGAGGCCCTCAAGAATAGAAGAGATATAACTCTCGGGCTAAGTTGTAACCAGCATTTAGTTCTTCCAACTACTTCCTCTTTCACCATAGCCATGCCCACTAAACTACCTTTTGACTTCTTCCCACATATCTGTCACTGTTAGACATGAAAAATTTGGTCCCAGAATGAAGGTAATATGTTTTTCTGACTGGGATTGAAAACTCCTGCGGTATTGATAAACCCCATTTTCTGAGCTTCTTAAAACATTGGGAGGAGGAGGGGAGCACCTATAACGCATTCCTTAGGCTAACAACAGACTTTCCCAAGGAACACCGCCCACCACAACCAGGTTTCTTTCCCCTCAGACTTTACTGCATGGATTGTTTCTCTCTGTCTTCCTTATTCTTATCCTCTTCCTTCTCCTCCAATAAAGATAATGGACGGACGTGGGTCTGAGTTTTAAGAATGGTTGAGATTAGACAGAGGTTAGGAGAGGGAATTTCAAAGAGAGGAGTGATTAAATTGGGTTGGGGGATTAAGTCCACCAGTCTAGCCAGTTTAAAGGGGAACAGTAATGCCAGGTAAGATGAGACTAGAAACTGAAGCTGGATCCAGATCAGGAAGATTTCCAAAAGGCATTAAGACATCTGGTACTATGGAATTTACTATGAGAGTTTTCAGGGTTCCTTGAAAGATAGTAACTAAATAAAACTTGAATATTAAGAAGGTTGCACATGCTATATATATAATCATACATGAAGTAGTCACACTATAAACTATATTTAACAGGAAAGTATATAGTTGGTACTTTGAACTTCAAAGATCACACATTTATCTTCAGTACATGGAGGTAAGACCCTTGGAGGGAAATGACTAACTCACAAAGAGACAACTGGTGGGGAGGGATGTGGACCTGTCCATGAGTAATGGAAGGAGGAAGGAAAAGAAAGAATGGAGATGTCTCGAATTCATCTGCTACCTTTCCTCAGGGTAGAGTTCACCTTCCAAATGACCAGCAAGTCAACACTGGCAGCTGCACAGCCACCAGAGAATATTCAGGAAGCTACTGGGACTAGAGAACTTTGAAAGACATGCATCTGGGTTTCAATGTTATTCCCAAGAAATGTCTGTAGCCTTCCCCCTAACATACCTCCCTCTATAAGGGATGGTAAGTAGGGTGACACACGCAAGAAGGGATAACTGGGAACACCAGCTGAATCATACCATCTGGTGGGGACTTTTCTGCTATCATGGAACATGAGAGATGCTTAATAATGATTCCAGCTTCCAAAAGTAGCTTTTTTTTTTTTTTTTTTTTTTTTTTTTTTAAAGGAAGGTAAAATAGCCTCAGAATTCCTGCTCAGAGAGAAATGTGTCTGTGAGAGTGTGAAAGAAAGGAAACCTGTGTGAGCATATGTGTGTGTGTTCAAAGCAGAGAATTAATACACAATCACCTAGCTTTCAGTTGTGATGAGTTCTCCTGAGTTGAATGTTTCGGTGATGCAGTTTGGCACTGGAGCCTTCCTCTGAGTTGAGACTCCCTCCCTCTCTTTTTGCTTCAGCTCAGTGTTTTGCTTGAATCTGAGTCATAAGCTCCTTAAGCTGGCAGGAAGTGGATATTCGGGTTGGCAACTCCCTCTCCCCAAAAGAGAGGGAGTGTCTTGGCTGACATCTAAGCAACCTTTTTCATCCCAGACTCAGTAATAGAACCAATGAACATTAGCAGAACAGAAGGCTGGGCTACACTCACAGAGTAGTAGAAAAGAGAAAGCATCCTGTAGAAATCCATTAGCTCAAGCTATGGTTTAAAAAAAGAATAGTTTATGGAATTACCTCAGTTGCTCACCAAACCCTTTGAATATTTTGTTTATCATCCCCAAGCTGGTCTGTGGAGACTCTAACCAGGACCTGACCTGACCCCACAGGTCTTTCTTCTCCATCAAGCTTCTCACTGACTCTTCCACCAGCAATCTCCATCCTCCCTTCTATTTATCCTAAACCACAGCTAAGCTCACACTCTCCGGGTTGTTCCTCACTCATGGACAAAGCAATAAGTTGTAATCTGAAGGAATCAAGGAAAAGCCTCTTTCTTACCTAATTCTACTGGAATTCCCTCTTTACTGAGTGAGGAAGAGTATGAATGGGATCAGAGAGGAAAGAAACATGGAGACAGCTTCAGTCATCATTGACACCGCTGGCTCCAATCTGTTGTCAAAGTAGCTCCAGCAGGGATCAAGGGCATGAGCACAGAGGAAATCAGATTTGGGGGAAGCTGAAAAACTGGGAAGAAAAGTTTGGAATAAGAAGGTTGTCCAATGATTACTATAATGTGGGTGACCCTGTGTGCTGGAGTTCAGAAGAAGGGAGGGTAGTGGTCTGAACACCTGGGTGGAGAGAACCTGCCAAAAGAGATTCAGAGTGTTGAAAAGTAATGGCAGAATGTTGGAAACAAACTTTACCACCTTTATAGCTTTTCCTTCAATCAGCCTGATTGCTTCAATTTAGGACTGAGCCTTAGCAGGCTTTCTGCCTGCAGACCCCAACAGAAAAAGTCTGTCTTGGCCCACAGAGTTCCAACATTCCTTGTGCTCCTTTCCCAACTCCCTCTGTGTCCCTTAAAACCTCCCACCATCATTTGTCTTTCTCTGGCTTCCATTCACCACATCTTCAGCCTCCTCAAACCCTACTTCTGACATGTGGCAAGACTCCCAGACCCAGGCCTCTGGCCTGTTCCTACATGATGTTCCTCTGTTTCTTCCTGTCTGCACCATTGCCTGATGCCTTCTGATTGCTCAGACCAGAGCTCCACACTCATCTGTCAATCACGTGCTTTGACCTCCAGAAGGCAGTCTTCTACCATCCAACTTAAGGAAAGCAAAAACAAAACAGAACAACAACAAAAATCTCTAAAATATTTGAAATAGGTTCTGTTTGGAAAGTTAAAACTGGTGAACGCTGAGTGTGTAAAATAATATCTCCCACTGTCCTAGAGAGAACTTTGCAAAGCAGCTATATTTCCTATATTAGAAATATATGCAATTTTGTTATGAATTGGGCTCTTTCTTTTCACAGACACTAGCTCTCTGTTTATTTCAGATATGAGTAGCTACACAGCTGCTCGTCAGCTCAATATTTGCAGCATATTAGTTATGAGAGATAACATTGAATTATTAACATAAATAATGTGTTCATACTGCCCCACCTGTGTGTATAAGGGGTCTTGGAAAATAACCTCTATACCTAGTAGAAAATGACTTTCAGGACCAAATTTTCCTAGAAGAGGGCACACTCATGACCAATGGGCTCAAGTAAGTTCATTTTTCCCTTTCCAGTTGGTTCCAATGAGATGTGCCCTTCAGTCTTTCCCTGTGTCCATTCTGAACATCTGAATGCCAACCTTCCTGCAGACAGATCTACCCTAGAGTAACACACCAAACAAAAGAACTCATGGTTCAGTATTTGAGCATTATAGACCTTATCTGACAGATTTGGTTTAGGAATCTAAAGGGAAGGAAGCAATCAATCATGCAGC
Organism: Tursiops truncatus; assembly: GCF_011762595.2. Lineage (NCBI taxonomy): Eukaryota > Metazoa > Chordata > Mammalia > Artiodactyla > Delphinidae > Tursiops > Tursiops truncatus. Next base: position 52,336,466 of record NC_047048.1, on the reverse strand, counting down.
AAACAACTTAATAAGAAAATCTGGAAATAAGGAAATAGAAGATAGTTCAAGAAAACTTCATTCATTCAAAAAGGTGTGAAGTATGACTTACAGAAGAAAGAGATAGATGAGACCCTCCTGAGACTCTAGATTCTTATAATTCTGCCTCCAAGATGGGTCACACAAAGCAGAATTAAATATTTTCTAAAAAAGTCCATAATTATGGGAACTATGACATAATCCCAATTAAACTGTGAGGACTCAATGTTTTCTGAAGTCCTATAATACACTACTCTATGTTATCTCTCTGAATTCAGGCTAAGAAAATAGTCAAATGGACACAGTTCATGCAAAAATAAGAACTTTCAAATAACCTAAATTCTTTATTTGCACTTTTTAAAATTCCTCGAAGAAGACAGTCTCCAGTAATATTTTAAGAAAAGAACTCATTTTTTGCTCTCATCCACTGACTTAAATGGAGGCCACCAAGGCACTGTCTTCAAAAGAGCAAGAGCATATTCCCCTCTGAACCTCCTTACATTCAATCCCTCTTCCCCCCTTCACTGCTTCATCATGTTAATATCATAGTTGATTGATTGATTTTTGCTAATCCTTTCCCTCCTCCTCTCAGCATTCAGGTCCTGGTCCTCCTGTCACACTCTGGTCCTCCATCACAAATTCCAGTAGAACTGGTCAGACCCTCCTAAGATGGCAGAACTGAAGGAGCCAGAGTCCTGTTCAACACGCATGTGAGAGACTGAACATGACTTAGCAGAATGGTTCTTATCCATTACGTGATGGCTTATGTATGCTCTTAAGTAGATATTAGATGAAACACATATAGTGCGTGCCAAAGCCTCTTCCAGATAGAAGTCCTAAATGTTGATGAATTACTGTGACCAGTTGTACACCGAAGCAGACTATAGAATATTTGATGAAAATTAATGTACTAGAGCTATATGTATCAGTGTGTGTGTTTCTCATGCATATATATTCCTTTCCCCTCCAGTACTATGTCCTTTTAATACCTTGACTTTCTGCTCTGTCTCCCCTAGTCAGATTATCTACCAAGCTCTTCCTGGGTTCTCCCTCCATGCCTGTTTCAAGGCAGTAAACTTGGGACAATCACAGTACTCACCACACTTGTTTTCTGTCTCTCAGGTATCACTGTCCTGCATTGCCTGATGACTAATGTCTTAAAAACTCATCTTTTCATATTTTTGGTCTTATTCTTGTTGTTATTATTTCAGTAAACAGGCAAATACAATTATTCCCTTTTAGCCAGAAGGAGATATCACACCATCTATAAATTAAACAGAAACTCAGACTGTATTTGGTGAATTAAATTACTAAAGATCCACAGCTTCATACTCATAATTTCTCTTCTGCCACAAAAACCAGATCTCAAAAAAGATCCAATATACCTCATTATGCTTTGTACTTTTAAAACACTGTACGATCTCTCTCAGGGTATTTTAGGCTCCCTAGGGCTGCTATAACAAGTTATCATAAACATAATGTCTTAAAAGAACAGAAATTTATTCTCTCACAGTTCTGGAGGCTAGAATTTCAAAATCAAGGTGTCAATTTGTAATTATCTTGAGAGCTAAAATACAGTCACATTTTATTTTAACGCACAGTACCTAGCTTTGTACTTTGCTCCTAAAATAAGCTCTATAGTGTTTATATAAAGTTTAATTTAATTGTAATGGCCAAAAGACTTTTCTATGATGGTAATTTTAGTCACTGGTTTTAAATGTAGGGATTCCTAAAAATAGTGCCAGCTATGCAATTCCAATATACTTATAAGTGACACCTGGCTCAGGAACAAACAGTATTTTTTCCACTTGCGCAGAAGTTACTAAAATGCCAAAGTGGAAAGATCTCACTATTTTATATTCCACAGAGAAAGAAAAAAATGCCCTATATAAAACTATCATCTAATGCTAAGTAGTATCAATTATACACCTCTGACTTCATAGCTAATTAAAATGTGAAAGATATGTGTCTTAGAATCAAATATATACAGTGTGAGTGTGTGATTTATATGTAAATGTAAACAAACTTATGTTCAAGAGATTCTTCATGGTAGCAGTCTTGCAAATTACCGTTTAACTTGTCCAGAAAACTTCCCCAGCTACCTACACTTTGAGATTTGCCCATTTCCTAACTCCTCTGCCCCCACACACCCAGCCACATTACAGCTCACTTGCTTAATGTAGTTTGACCAATCAAATTTAAAATTTAGAACAGAAGTATCAGAGGCTGAGAATCTTTGTAGACAAGTCACATTAACAGCAATCCTCTGACATATGGTGTTGGGACGTCTCGTAACCTTCCTTTAGTCTACCCTTTCCAAAGATTTAGGGATTTAATCCTGCTTCAGTTCCGCGAAATACCCCAGCATCCTTCCAGTAAATTCTTTTTTGTGGCTTAAGTCAACTGGAATTTATTTTTGTGGCCTGAAACCAAAAGAACCTTAACTAAGGCAATGCCCTAAGTACATTTTTGGAAAGATATACAAGAAATTAACACTAATTATCTCTGAAAAATGAATGGGAGTGAGGATCCTGAAGGTACAGAGGGGAACTTCCATTATCACCTTATGACACTGTGCAATTGAATGTTGTGTCATTCTGGTTTGCTTTAGTTGGATTTAGGAAGTTCATTTTCACACGACGAGCGTGTGTTATGTGCAGACTTTTTTCAGCTAGATTTCTTTTCTTTCATTTCCTTTTTTTTTCCTTCCTTTTTTAATTGTCATATTTGAAAAGGAATAATAAAAAAGTGTTCTAATTTTTCATGGCTTACTTTTATCCCTATTCTATTAGAGCTGCTCACTTTAGGGATGTACAAACTGAGCCCAGGATAGGTATGACCCAGTCAACCATTTCACAGCAATAGAACCAGGAGGTTAGGGAATTCCCTTGTGGTCCAGTGGTTAGGACTCTGTGCTCCCACTGCAGGGTGCCTGGGTTCCATCCCTGGTTGGGGAACTGAGATCCAGCAAGCCCTGGCCACAAAACAAACAAAGAAACCCAGGAGGTTATTGTTTCAGACTTGCCCAGAGTTATTCTTATCTTGTCATAGGGTGAATAATAATTTTATTTTTGGAAGTGGTCAATATTAATTGATCAAACATCTTCTTCCTGTTAAGCTGCTTTAAGTTCTTTCCTTCTACTTAATACTCCAAATTGACTCAGCTTGAGATTCCTTCTGGTTAATAATCTCTTTTAAAATGAACATCAAGCTTAGATGGGTTGGTTATTGATCATTTCACAGTTAAATGTGAATTGTCTTAATCAGGTTAAATTTATCAAGACATTTGGATAAAATCACTTTCACTGAATTCGCTGGGAGTTTTGATGGGACTGTGATAAATTTAGAACATTGGAAGTTACATAAGGATCCTCTTCTTGCTCCCTCCTCCATCTTCCCCCACTACTACTGCTTTTTAAAAGAAATTAATATTGTCAGAAAAATCTCACCCCCTAGAGAGGAAATTACCACGAGTCAATGCAAATGGACCAAATTAGCCATCTGTGGAAATAACCCATCCTGGGAGGTGACCTGTAAATGCTTGTTGATGGGAGTGAAGGGATTTCAGTCCTGAGAGGGATCAGGAAACCCAGACTGGTGTGTGATAATTATAAAGCAGAAGACAGCAGTTGCATTTTACCTTGCTTAGGATGATGTCATGGTGCTTTCGCAGTTGATTTACAAATAAGAATCAGAGAGTAGGAATGTGTCAGTGTCCAGAATTGCCTTGAAAATCAGAACACCTCCCAGCGTCACTGATTCTTCAGGAGCTATCACAGTACCTAGACATGTGGCAGGTGTTTCCTAGAGTGCTAGCCTGCGGGGACACAGGCACAAAGAGAGAGAGAGAAAAGAGAGAGGAAAGAAAACGTGGAGCAAGGGGCGGGGTGAGAAAACGAAAGGATCAGAGGTAAAAATAAAAGTGGCAGAAAGAAGTATGTCAGGCGATTGCCTTCTCCAAAAACAAACAAATGAATCCAATATGTCCACTCAAAGTGTTAGAATGTTTGGGGGCGGGAACAGGTTGAATTCTGATCCTCTCCCCACAGGTCCATTGTCACAGCATTTTAACTGATTTTCCTGACACAACTTTACATTGTTTCAGAGTGAGATCTGAAATGCTAAAGTTATTACTACTTAATATAGTCTTAATATAGTTTTAGTCCTGCTTAAAATTCAGGATTAGTCTTCTGCCTCCTTTAGCATAATGTGGTTTATCAATTCCTTCTGCCTTTTCTGTCTCAGGGATCTCATCTCCAGCCACACCACTCCCCAGTCCTGGATTTTTTATCAATACTTGCACTTCCCATAAATATAACTTGCTTTTTCACACCCATGAGTCTTTTTGCACTCTGTCCCCTCCAGGTAGAATGGAAAGCCTGCCTCTTGACCCCCAAACATCACATCTCTTTTTCTTGCTGGTGAGCTTTTCAACCAGTGAGACTCTGCTCAAACAACCTTTCTTCCAGTAGTGCCCAGAATGTTCACTAAGATTCTACTGGCTTTTATCAAATGAACTATAGTTATCTGAGTCTACCCCTCTCCTCCCGCTAAATATTGAGGTCCATAAAACAGACACCTTCTCCTGTTCATCTGTGTATAACAGTCTCTAATATATGCTCATACTAGACTCTCAAAAGTACTTGAATTAGTAAGTGAAGGAATAAAGACTCTTGTCAGGGAAAATTATCCAAGACTTGGAAATGTATTTTTAAAAATTACATTCTGTAGGGGTGACTGCTAATTTGTAGAAAATGATAAGCAATATGAATGATTACTGCTCACAGAATCACAGATGAATTATTTAAGTTCCAGTAAGCCAAATTCTCATGTGGACATGTTTTAACATATTACTGGTTCCCTCATTTATTGAGTTAAACAAAATCTTTTACATGTACTCATTTTATATTTGCATGAGTCATGATTTTACCTTTTTGAAAATTATGCTTTGACACTATAACTGAATATCTTTATTTACTGTGTCTGCGCATAAACTACCAAATAGTTTAGTGTAGGTTGAGTATGTGTTAATAGAATACAGAGAATGTTTTCTATTGAACAGCCTAATACAATAGTTGCAAGGTAATATGAAAGTAAAACTACTATACCTGTTAAAATAATAACACTAAATGAAAACATCAACAGAATAATACAATAGAGCCTGGTATATATACATATTAATATACACATATTCATATACATATGTTAAAATGTCACCAATATATTGTAGCCAATATGTTTTCCATACAGTAATTCTCAGTTTGTAGGTTTCTGAATCACAAGTATGTATCACACTCTATTAAAAATGTGGTCATAAGGGCACAATGTTAACTGTGTTGCTTAATCATTATTACTCACCCTTGCCTGTTATTTGCTTTTCCATCATTCTCCCTAACTAAAGCATATGTATCATTCCCCCACAGACATGGTCCCACTTATTCAAGTAGAAAGAGGAGTGTTTCTCCATAAAGGCAGCTGAGCAGATCACATTAAGCAAAAGTTCCAGAGCTAATGGCCCATTAGTCATAGTCAACTGATGATCCACCGAAATGACTGACCAGGTAACTGGGTCAACTAGCTCAAGGGAATAGTTTATGAAGCCAAGGAAACATTTCATTGGGTCGTCAAGGAGCCCTTCCTCACCCCATCCCCAAACACACAACCAGAAGATTCGTGCATTTGGTAGGGCTGACTACATCATTCCCTAAAATGGGAATAGCTCTCACTTTCCCAAAGACAAGTACCCCAGCTTCAGCCTCCAACTACAAACACAAGATGTGGTACCAAGAGCCTTGCAGTGCAAATTTCTCATGGAGATATGCACACTTGAAAGGAATAGGAGGAGTATACCCTCTTCCTAGGACCAGATTCCTTCTAAGAAAAGATCATTATACTTCTCAGGTTAAAAAAAAAAAAAAGCACCACATCACTTCTTAATATATATATTACATATGATTAGAACTTTATTCTATTTTTCTCCCTCTCTTAGCTGGCATTCCTCAGGAGTGGAAAAAAGAAATCAAAGGCATTCCCACACAAAAGTCCACATTGAAGTATGTTTAAGTGTCAGATTAAAACTAACAAAAGACAGGAAACAGGGAGTTAAGACCTTTCTCAGTCCTGAACTCACCCTATTGTGCCTAGGTACCAAGGGGTCAGGAAAGAACGCTTAGGTTCAGAATTAGCCACTTCTGTTTCCTTTCACTGCTGAGATATTAAACTTCAAAAAATATTAAATGGACAAGAAATCCCCAAGTGCCCATAACCCATACAGGGTGGTAATCTGTGCCTATCTCTAGCTTTGAAAGGCATGTTTCAACCTTATACATTTTCAGAATTAGAAAAACATCTGCTCCCTTTGGTAAATCCCCTTTCCTACATATCTATTTTGTGGCTGTTCTGAGTCCTTTCACTTTCATGGAAGGAAGAAAGAAAGAAAAGAAAGAAAGAAAGAAAGAAAGAAAGAAAGAAAGAAAGAAAGAAAGAAAGAAAGAAAGAAAGAAAGAAAGGGAGAAAGAGACAGAGAGAGGGAGAGAGAGAGAGGGAGAGAGAGAGAGGGAGAGAGAGAGAGAAAGAAAGAAAGAAGGAAAGAAAGAAAGAAAGAAAAAAAGAAAGAAAGAGAAAGAAAGAAAAGATGCCAAGAGTAGGAAAAAGCAGGGATTTCTTATCAGGTAATGACCACAACTTATTTCTTTTTAGTTTTCTTACATTGGATCTCAATTTTCTAATCTAGGATGACCTCCAATGTCACGTATGATTCTGATTTTTTCCTGGTGATACATCCTATAGTAGTAATTTTTAAATGTGTCCAGTTTAACTGTGGGGGATGGGGGTGTACCACCTCCTCTGCAAAAATAGACTTCTCTTGGAGACTGTCACATCTTTACCTGAAGTTCCCTCACCCCAGTGCTTAAATAGACACTACTCAGTTATTTGGAACTGGGAATGCATTCTGTGTTTCGTATAATGGTAAAGAATAGTTAGCCTTCCATGACCTCTAATATTGCTGAAGAAATTGGGGGGTTATTAATACATGCACAAGCACACGTGTAACAACAAGCATACCTGGGAAGAGATGGTCAGGGTTCTAACGTCTCAGGGTCCTGAGACTCTTCTCCTTGGGTACTCTTCATGCTGCTTGAGACAGATGTTCAAGCAGGTCTGTCTCTCCAGGGATGAGAAACAGGGTTCATGTTAGTGCAAATCTCTCAGGTGAGTTTGCAGAGCAAGCCTGCACCTGCCGCCCAAGAGGGCCCAGGACCGATTTTCCTTTCCCACCACTTCTATAACTTTGTCTCCTTTTTCAATCCCCAGAAGAAGTGAGCAAATTGCCAATCTTCCTTTGGCCAAGAATCACAAAGCCTTTCTTTACATCTAACAACAGTAGGAGTAATGTGGAGTGAAAACGGCACACATCGGAACATTCACAGAGTTTAAATAAGAAAGAAGGTAGTGTCCTTTCTCAGTGGGGTCAAAGTTGAAAATTTTCCCCTGTTTGCTGGTGAACACCTCTCCTGCCCCTCTCTCCACATGCAAACAGACAACTTTCATTTTCACTTAAATCTTACAAGAGAGACGCACAGGCATTGAGGAAAATGTCATGCATTAGCCGTTCAAAGAAATAGATCAGGACTTTCAGACCATGAGAAAGTCCACAAAAAGAAAACAGTTAAAGATACAAAGTATGATCATGTAGTTTACCATCAAAACTGCTTCAATTTTGGGAGTGAAAAGGGGCAGGACAAATGCTAAACTGAACTGAGCACTAAGATAAGAGACGTAAAGTGGGAAAATCCCAGGCAAAGGTGGATGTGGGGTTTCCGTAAAGCAAAAGCGACAAAGGTGTCTGCAGTCATTTTCAGGCTTTTGTACTTAGAGAAGCAGTGAGGAGCCAGAGGGTCTTAAGCTGGACAATGCCTGGTTGAACTGAGCTTTATAAAGTGCCTACCGAATTTAGATGCAGGATGGATTTGAGGAGCCCCAAGGAAACAAGTACACATTTAAGTTATCACTCTAGACCTTTGATAGGTAATGGAAGCTTAAAACTGGCTGATATCAGTGGGATAAAAGTGAGATAGTATTGATGTGAAATGAATAGGCTTCTGCAACTTATCTGAAGTGGGAAATCTCACATAGGGTGAACCAAAGGTATTTTTCTGGATACCTGAGTGGTGCTGTTAGCAGTATTTTGGGGGAAACTAAGGCCAAAAAGTTAAAGTTAAGTAATGTGTGCAAGTTCATCAACTAATAACAATATGGCCTTCAGGTCTACTCTTTAGTAAAGATTTCAATATAATAAAAGCCAAAAAGAGGATAGGCACAGGGAATTCTGAGATCATAGGAATTGCCTCTATTTTTGCAAGCTGTGGTAAGATACTAGACTACAAATCTGAAGATGTGCCATTGAGTCCTGCTCAATCAAGCTCTAGCTTTATTAACTTGGAAAATACCCTTCTTCTGGGCTGGGCTCTTTTAAGCATCTGGAGGCACTGGCAGGCCGGCTACTCTGGGAGGGCCTCAGCTAGGACAGCTGTTCTCTGCTTCGTGTTATCTTCCACCCTCCACCTGGATATCTCAGACTTTTGTAGATGGCAGCAGCAGAGTTTTGAGAGAATGTGGAGTACACAGGTCTCCACCACATTCTTTTGACCAAAACAAGTCATAAGGCCAGCCCTGATGCAAAGGGAGGAGCGGAGAATTGGAGCCATTACTGCACTAAATCTATCATCCAAACATAGAGTATGAGGTTTAAGGCCTGGGATTGTGAGATTGTTTGTAACTCCTATATAGGAAGCCATCCTTAAATTTATTTTTAGCTAAATGTTTGCTCTGTTTAATTCACAGAGCTGTTGAAAGAACCTGCTGTTTCTGATTCCACAGTAAATTAAAGGGGAGGCTTTGGGGGGCACAAAGAAACAAATACTATACCACAAACTGAGTTGCTGCTGGTATAATTAGATCTTTGGGTGTACACTTGCAGGGCAAGATTTTCACCCATCTCTGGGGACTTTGGAAGGAGAGAAGGAAGGAAACCAATTGACAGAAGAGCTTCAGATCCCAGTTGATGTTTGAAAACTGAGTTAACACAGAGCAGTCCTTATCCTTGCCATCCAATAATGACCACTTATCATGTCCGGGGAGCATGTGCTACTTCTGGTTGGGAGAGTACTTATCTTTATCTGGAAGGAAAGCTTCCCACCTGATCAATGTAGGACCTCCCAGAACAATCTTAATCAAAGTATCCCCACCTAGAATTTGTGAGGTGATGTTTTACAAAGGAATATTATTGACCTTGATCAAGTCAGGACTAGATAGCAGTGTGTCCACTGTCTCAAAAAACCAATGAGCACTCCACCTCTGATATGTGATCTGTCAGAGACTGGCTAGTTGCTCATTAAAGTGTTTCCTTTTCCTGGGCACACAAACAAAATACATGGGACTGGTTCTTGCCAATGGAATGTGAAGGGAAGACATCCCTTTTGGTGGAATGTAGGGGTCAGCAAACTATAGCTTACAGGCCAAATTTGGCTTGCCACCTGTCTTTGGAACCCAGCCACCTCCATTCATTTACATACTGTCTATGGCTGCTTTCACATTGTAACAGCAGAATTGAGTAGGTGTAATAGGGAATATGTGTCTCCCAGAACCTAAAATATGTACTATCTGTCCCTTTACAGAAAAAGGATGCCAACTTTTGGTTTAAGGCATCTTAAAGTTGAGTGCCTATTCCACTCTCTCTTCTCCTTGTTTGCTGTCTAGAAGTTGTCAAGATGATTTTGAAGCCATGATTGTACTTTGCAGAGACTCATCATGAAAAAATGTGTGTCCCTGAATGACTGTATGGAACTGACGCCTATGTCCAGACAACCAGCCCACCGCCACTACTTTGAGATCCACACTGGATTATGAGATGGGTAAAAAATTTTTAAATTAGTATGTTAAGATACTGTGTGACCAGGGGCTTATTTGTCACAGCAGTGAACACTACTTACCTTGGTTAATATAAATGGAAAAAAGATAGTACAAACATGATATTACAAATTTGAGTAACTGCAGCACAGAAAAATTAAGGCATTGGTACAAGGCCTATATCATAACTTGGAAGAGACAGGAGTGGTTACCATTTCCCCCCATACTGCGATGAGATGAATTGGCAGAAAACCACTGGAGACCGATTCTAGTACCAATCTTAAGGTCTTCCTCAGGTAACATGACTTGAGGAAAATTGGAATGTCAAGCCCAAAAGAGTATTTCCCTTCTGGTTTGCCACTAATGCCTGCCTGATTTTTTTGTTGTTGTTGTTATTATTATTAAAGGCTGCCTTATTATTGTCTCAGTGCAAACATTCCAGAAAAGAGTACGTCAAAAATCATCAGTTACTCCATATTAAGAAGGACATTATTATACCCTTTGGAAAAGAAAACTAGATAAGCAAGTCAGAAATATATTTTTTATGATCTCAGAGACAATTAGAATCCTAGATACCTGGAAGAGAGGACTATAAAAAGAAATGTAGGTACTTCTTGGAAAAATGGAAAGCCGCATAACTGCCCCCTTTGCTAGGTACGGTGCAGCTCTGGACTCTGATATAATCTAAACAGGTATCAGAAACCTATCAATTGCCTTGAACTCAGAGGCCAAGCTGTATTCCTGTCCACAGCGTCCTTGTCCTTCACCTACCTTTACCCCTTCTCTTCACTAGGAGTCATTTCCTCTGGTAATTCTTCCCTGGCCACTCCCCATGTGTCCTTTTGTCTTCTGTAACCCCTGAAATTAATAAATGCCTCAGGAAAGCATTAATTACACTCCAAGTATCATTTTAAACACCCATCTCTCCTACCAGATGTCAGCCTGGGGCCACTCCCTGGTATAATTTCTGGGATATAGAATATGCTCAATTAATATTTGTTGAATTAATGGGAAACTGTTCTCTAGGACAGTGAGTTTCCAAATCTGTTTAAGAATTAAAATCACTTGGGGAACACATAAAAGTATGTATTCTAGACCTATTGAATCCGAGTACCCAGGAGTAAGACCATGAAACTGTATTTTTCACAAGGTGATTATGGGGCATTGATTTCCATGTTCCAGTCCTTCTAACCAGGAAATCTTCCAATCCCAGGAAACTAGTTGAGCTGTAGTACTTTCTTTTGGTGGTTCTGCCAGGACCTTAGACCATGGAAGTGAGTTGGAGAACATCATTCATGCATTCATTCCTTCAGTCACAGTTATTGAGGGTCCCCTATGTGTCAACACTAGTCTAGGCTTTGGGGTTACTGTAGGGAAGAGAACAGATAAGGATCCCTGCCCTCATACAGTTTTTATTCTAGGAAATTAGGGGGTGATGATAAGCATGATATGTAAATACAGATTGTAATATGTTTCTAATAAGTGTTGAAAAAAATTAAACCAGGAAAGGAATAGGACTTGATTATAGAGGAGTTCAATTTTAAATAGCGTTACCAGGGAAGACCACAGTGAGAAGGTGACACTGAGTAAAGATCTGAAGGACAAGAGATTAAGTATGGTATCTGGGCAAGGAGTTTTCAGGAAAAGAAGAAGTGAACAGACCCCAAGGCAGGAGCATTCCTATCAGGTTTGAGAAACAGGCAGAAGGCAATGGGTGAGTGAGAGGATAAGTGACACAAACCAGGGTCCCAGAGGTTAGAAAGGGCCACATCACTTTTCAGGTCACTGTAAGGTGTTTGCCCCTCCTCTATGGGTGATGGGAGCCATGCATGGATGATGGGTGATGGGGTCTGGGAAAAGGTCTCCTCCTCCATGGGTGAGGGGGCTCTAGGCAAAGGTCTGACTTGCCTTTTAATAGCCCCACTATGGCTACTGTGCTGAGATTACACTGAAGTAGGGACAAGAGTTGAAACAGGGAAACCTGTTAGAAAACTGATGTCCTAATTCACACAAGAGATGATGGTGGGTCAGGCCAGGGCGTATGTAGTAAGGGAGGTGGTGAAATGAAGGCAGATTCTGAACATACTTTAAAGGTAGAGTCAACAGGTTTTGCTTGTAGATCAGGTATAGGGTAAGAAAGAGGGAGTCAAGAGCGACTCCAAAGTTTGAAGCTGAGAACGGAAATGATGACTTTGTGATTTCACCAAGACAGAGAAGACAGGAAATTAAGCAGATGGGGGATGGATATCAGAAGCTCAGTTTTGGCTCTGTTAAGCTGAAACACCCAAATGGAGATCTAAATGAGGTTAGAGGTCATTATTAACCAATACATTTCTTCCTCACCAATCTCTCTGGCTTGGACCTCCAATGCCTTAATCCGAACCTCTATTTTCTAAGAAAAGGGATAATTACATATGTGAGTAAAATTGCTTTGTGAAACCATAAAGTACTCTAAAGTGTAAGCTATTACAGTTTATACGTGGAAACTCCAGGAAGATGCCATCATACCCAAAAAGGGCCTTTTATTTGGCCTTTGGAAAAGCAGGCTTTAGGAAACACGCAAGAGTCCATAGCCCCTCAGGGTTGTGGGGCCAGAGAAGTACAAGCTGGGTTATTTGCAAGCAAATACAGTGCCTTTTCTGGAAACCTTCACAGTTAGCTAAACTTTTGGAAAATTAAACACCCACCATTAAATCATAACCTAAGGGAATCTGAAGTAACAACTGACCATCCACCCCCACCTCTTCTTATGTACAGCTAGAGGCAATATGAGTTCAATCAAGAATATCTGAAACCCATGGATTTCCTTTCTAAAGTAACCATAGTCCATTCTTTCAATCCATCTCCCACTTCCATCCCATCTTGCAACCACCAGCTCTGCCCTTGCCCCCACCCATCAAATCTTGGTAGAAACAGCTGTCACCACAAAAGTCATAGCTGGGCCAAGGCAGCCAGCTGGCTCTGTGATTCACAAACAAATTAACCTTGGGATTTTATTTTGAGCAAAGGGGCTTCCTATCCTATGTTCTTAGTGGCCATCCATATTTTTGCTCTTGGATAAACAAACACCAACTCAAATGTCACACAAGTCTGAGCCATATTGTGGGTTTTCATGGCCACTACCCACTACTGCTTTTTAAAAAATATTCTTCTTAATTAAAAGCTTTTATCTCCTGACAACTTTTCCAGTGACCAGTTTAAATGATCTGATCCATGCCCGGGGTTTCATTTCTCAAAGGCGGAGGAGTGTGAACATCATTGTTCCATTAACAATTTAGCAATCAGTTCTCAAAGTGAAGGCTTAGAATTAACAGATGACATCATACAATATTTACAAGTTTTAGGAAATCAGCAAATACATGTGTTGCAGCACAGCACCATCTACTGACCAGATAGGGAAAGAACATAGGAGAGAGAAAAAGAAGACAAGAAGATACGGGCATAGAAAGGGGGTGAGAAAGAATGAGAAGGCTAGAGAGGAAGGGAAAAGGGGAAAGAAGAAGAAAAGAAAGGAGGAAAAGTAAGGGAAGAGAAGGGAAAGAAGAAAAAGGACTTTGGATTTCTGCTAATCCACTAAGGCAAATCCTCATTCCATATGTACAGAAACTGACTTCAGAAAGTTTAGTTGAATTCACCAAGGGTGTAAAAGACTCTCAGGTTGTCTGTTTATAAGAAAAATTATTTTCACATCTTCAAGTTTTAAAAAATAATTAGCTTGGTGTAGTATTGGCAAATGAATACATATATAACTCAAAGGAATAGAATGAAGAATCCAGAAGTAAACTCACACATTGAGTCTATTATTTTTCTACAAAGGTACAAAGACAATTCAATGGAGAAATGATAGTCTTTTCAACAAATTGTGCTGAAACAATTATACAAAACATGTGCAACCTCAACCCATACCTATCACCTTATATAAAAATTAACTGAATATGGATTATAAGTCTGAATAAAACATTTTCAAATGTTAGACTAAACTTTCATACCCAGAATTTATCCCAGGTATGAAAGACCAGTTAAACATTTGATAATCAGCTAGTGTAATACATCACATCAACAAACTAAAAAAGAAAAGCTACACCATCATATCAATAGATATAGGAAAAGCATTTACAGAATCCAACACTCTTTTATGATAAAAAAAAAACTCTCAGTAAACTAGGAATAGAGGGGAACTTCCTCAGCTTGATAAAGAATATCTACAAAAACCTACAGCTAACATCATACTTGATGGTGATAAAGCAGAAAGCTTTTCCACTATGGCCAGAACAAGTTAAGGATGTCCCCTCTCACCACTCATTTTCAACATCATACTGTGAGTTCTAACTAACATAATAATATAAGAAAAGGAAACAAAAAAAAATACAGATTGGGAAAAAAGAAATAAAACATTGTAGATGAAATGATCATCTATGTAGAAAATCTTAAAGAATCAATAAAAAACTTCTGGAACTAGTAAGCAAATATGGCAAGACTGAAGGATACAAGGTTAATATACAAAAGTCAACTGCTTTTCTACATACCATCAGAAGTAGAATTTGAAATTAAAAGCACAATGCCATTTATATTAGCACCTCAGAAATGAAATACTTAGGTAAAAATATAACAAAATATGTACAAGTCTACATGAAGAAAATTATAAAACTGATGAACAAAATCAAAGTAGAACTGAATAAATGGGGAGACATTCCATGTTCATGGGTAGGAAGACTCAGTATTGTCACAATGTCTGTTCTTCCAAACTTGACCTACAGATTTAATTCAATTGAAATCCAAATGCCAACAAGTTGACTTTATAGATATTGACAAACTGATTCTAAAGTCTATATGGAGAGGCAAAAGACTCAGAATAGCCAACACGATATTGAAGGAGAACAAAGTTGGAGGACTGACACTACGAGACTTCAAAATTACTATAAAGTAACAATAATCAAGACAGCATGGTGTTGGTGAAAGAACAGAGAAATAGATCAATGGAACAAAATAGAAAGCCCAAAAATAGACTCACAAATATAGTTGACTGATCTTTGACAAAGGTGCAAAGCAAGACTGAACTTCGCTATTAAAAAAAAAAAAAAATCTAGAAACAACTCTTACACCCTTTACAAAAATTAACTCAAAATGAACCACAGACATAAGTATAAAAAGCAGAGCTATGAAATTCTGAAAAAATAATATAGGAGAAAAATCTAAATGACTTTGGGAGTGGTGATGACTTTTTAGATAAAATATCAAAGGCACAATCCATGGAAGAAGTGATTACTAAGTTAGGCTTCCTTAAAATTAAAAACATCTGACTTCCAAAAGACAATGTCCAGAAAATGAGAAGACAAGTTATGGATTGGGAAAACATATTTGCAAAAGACACATCTGATAAAGAATTCTTATCCAAAATATATAGAGTCTTCGAATTCAGCTCTAAGAAATTTAACAACCAAATAAATAAATAAGAAGAACATGAACAACTATATTAAAAAGTGGGCCAAATACCTTAACAGATGCCTCACCAAAGAAGAAGACATATGGCAAAAGGCATACAAAAAGATGGTCCACACCATATGTCACCACAGAAAAGCAAATTAAAACAAGGTACCACTACATACCTAATAGAATGCCAAAATCTGAAACCCGGATGACACCATATGCTGGCAAAGATGTGAAGCAACAGGAACTCTCGTTCATTGATGATGGGAAAGAAAAATGGTACCGCCATTTTGGAAGATATCTTAACAGATTTTTACAAAAGAAAATAAACATTCTTACCATATGGTACAGCCATCATGTTCGTTGGTATTAACCCAAAGAAGTTGGTAAAACTTACGTCCACTCAAAACCTTGTACATGGAAGTTTATAGCAGCTTTATTCTTAATTGCCAAAACTTGAAATCAACCAAAATGTCATTCAGAAGGTGAATGAATAAATAAACTGTGGTACATCCAGACAATTGGATTTTACTTAGTACTAAAAAGAAATGAGCAAGTAAGCCATCAAAACACATGGAAGAACTTTAATGTACATTACTAGGTGAAAGGAGCCAATCTGAAAAGGCTACAAACTGTGTTATTCCAACTATATGGCATTATGGAAAAGGAAAAACTATGTCGACAGTAAAAGATCAGTGGTTGCCAAGGGATTAGGTGGGGAGGATGAATAGGTGAGCAGAAAGGATTTTTAGGGCAGTAAAAATACTCTGTATGGTACCATAGTGATGGATACATGTCATTATACATTTGTCAAAGCCCACAGACTATACAACACCAAGGGTGAACCATAATGTAAACTATGGACTTTGGATGATTATGATGTGTCAGTGTAGGTTCATCAGTTATAACAAATGAACCACTCTAGTGGGGATGTTGATAGTTGGGGAGGCTATGCATGTGTTGGGCATGGGGTATATGGGATACCTCTGTGCCTTCCTATTAACTTTGGTATGAACCTAAAAGTTCTCTAAAAATTAAGTCTTTTAAAAATACTAGAAGAGGGGCTTCCCTGGTGGCGCAGTGGTTGAGAGTCTGCTTGTCGATGCAGCGGACACGGGTTCGTGCCCCGGTCCGGGAGGATCCCACATGCCTCGTAGTGGCTGGGCCCGTGAGCCATGGCCGCTGGGCCTGCGCGTCCGGAGCCTGTGCTCCGCAGCAGGAAAGGCTACAACAGTGAAAGGCCCGCGTACCGCAAAAAAAAAAAAAAAAAAAAGAATCCCTGCCTTAGAACTGAGTATTGTACTTTATACTAGACATAAATTAAAAAAAAAAAATACTAGAAGAGGGCTTCCCTGGTGGTGCAGTGGTTGAGAGTCCGCCTGCCGATGCAGGGCACATGGGTTCGTGCCCTGGTCCGGGAAGATCGCACATGCCGCGGAGCGGCTGGGCCCGTGAGCCATGGCCGCTGAGCCTGCATCCGGAGCCTGTGCTCCGCAACGGGAAAGGCCACAACAGTGAGAGGCCCACGTATTGCAAACAAACAAACAAAAAAAAAATATATATATATATACTAGAAGAAAAATCTTACATAATTATTCACAACACGGCATAGCACTGGGGGAGAAAAACAATGAAGGAACTACTGATTTACCTAATAACACGTATGAATCTCAAATGCATTATGTAAGTGAAATAAGCCAGTCTCAAAGGACTACCTACTGCATTACTTCATTTAGTGGCATTCTGGAATAGTGAAAACTCTATGGCCAGAAAATATATCTGTGGTTGCTGGGATAGGAAGAGAGAGTGACTATGAAGGGCATAGAGGAATTTGGGGGGTGATGAAACTATTTTATATCTTGATTGAGCTGGTGATTACATACTTATTTGTCAAAACTCTCAGAACTGTAAAATAGAAAGAGTGGATTTTACTGTATGTAAATGATACCTTAATAAAAATGTAAAAAGTAATTAACCTTAGTCTAATATGTTACTTATATTGAAAAAAAAAGATGGAATTAAAAGTATTTTCTACTCTCATACACTATTTGTTTAAACTCATTAATTTATTCTTAAAAGAAAGCACTTGCTAAACAAAAACTAATCCTGGCTCCTGTCTAAAATACCCTACATTTAAAAATAATAGAATATGAATTAGTAAGTTTTTAGTGTAACATGAACAGTTACATCATCTACTTTTAATGATCTAAATGTATTATAGAGAGTGGATTATACTGGCATTTAATGCAATCTTTGACTACACTTTTAACCTGAATGTTTTTCCTTCAGAAATTCTTTCTGGTAGCTTACATTATACAAAGAAATCACTACATAGTTCTGAAAGCTGTCCCTTTCTTTTCAAGCTCCAGATTATATCTTATCAGCCTTCCTGGAGTCATACTTTTGTTCTTACAACCCAGGTGACTTCTCAGCCCCAAAGAGAAGAGTTCAAAGGTAGCCATCTATAGGCAGAACATTTATTGTGTTGGATTTATGCTGCCAAAAGTAAGGGTCAACCAAAGGAGGAAGGGGAGGAGGGAGAAAAAACACTAAAACTCTCATAGCATCGAAGGCCATTTTGCCAAACTAATATTCATTTCATCAGTGGTTTGATCACTGCTCTTTCGATGTTTCTTCCACTAACATGATTTTGGGGCTATACAAAATTTATTTATTTAACAATTATTTCTCATAGGTCTGATAATTATTTCTTGTAGGTACCAGAAACAAACTTGGGATGTGGTAGCCAACAGAAAGACAAAGGACCTGTCCTAAGACAGGTCACCATCTTTGGGAGAATGTAGATGCATTAAGTCAGAAATGATGGCACAGTAGGATCAGAGTTGTCATGGAATCTGAGGAGTTCAGGGGAGGAAGGCAAATGCCTCAAAGCAGGGGTCCAAACCAGGGAGGCATAGTTAGTAATGAAAAAAATTATGAGGTCAGGAACATTAACCTATTTGATGACTATTAACCAGGTGGATTGGGGAATATAAGCAGTAAGAGGAGACAATCACAGCAAAGCTCTAAAGGCTTACAAGTCTATAACCTTATATAATCATGTAATTAAAGTTTTACCACATGAAAAAATATGCTTAGAAAATATAAAGACTCAATAAAACTGTAAAAAAAAACCACCAACTTCTCCTTAATTGATTTGTAGATATCTAATTGAAGTAACCCAATTGATGCTAAGTGTAAACAGAGGGAGCAAATCTAATCTAGAGAAAATTCCATCCCCAAATAATATCATTAATTTGTCTTTAGTTGGGGAAAACATTTTGGCATTAGGGTGGCTTATGCTAGATGACCAAATTCTCATAGAACATTCTCAGTTGCATAAAAAAGCAAAGTGTATTAGTCAGCCTAACCCTTTCTAGTTCTGAAACTCTGTGCACTTGGAGGTAGACTGTGACCAGACTGATTTCTGATAGATTTCATTTTAGAAATAGGTAGTAATCTCTTAATTTTTATGCATTTCCTGCAACACAAATATCTTGCACATTTACTTTTACTATTTCTTTGTATAGAAGCTTATCATTCATAGAGAAAATGTTCATTCAATCCAACAAATCTTTATCTGGTGCCCACAATATGTCATGACTGAGAATCCTCATTTGTATTATGCACTTGAGTTCACATCGGTCATATATAAGTCTGAAAATGTACATAAAATTACTTAACCAGTAGCTTAAATCCTTAGGTAAGCTTTCCCTCAAACCTCAAAACCAATAGTAAAATGAAGGCTAACATGTCACAAACCTAGCCATATTTTTGATCTGTACCATTTTTTAGTATAGAGTTTCAATAAACATTCTTTTAGCATGCCATAAATTCACTTCTCTATAGCTTAAAAAGCTTGTTCATAGTTTTATTGTTCTCAGTTTTAGTGAATTTGTCCATACTCAACCATCAGTCTTTACCCTCCCAAAATATTCATAATAAATAATCCAGAAATAGCACGCCCTTAGTTTTCCTGGATTTTTCCCTCTTCTTTATTTTAGGTCTCATTCTATCCCCATTATCCAAAGAGCATTCTGATGTTTAATTGTGGTGGTAACTTAGCAAAAGGTAATAATTTTGAAGGGGCCCATGATAGTTGAAACTTAAGACCAAACAGCAACCTGGCTGACTTTATATATATATATATATATATATATATATATATATATATATAGGAGCATAGTTGATTAACAATGTTGTGTTAGTTTCAGGTATACAGCAAAAGTGATTCAGTTATACATATACATGTATCTGTTCTTTTTCAAATTATTTTCCCATTTAGGTTATTACAGAATATTGAGCAGAGTTCCCTGTGCTACACAGTAGGTCCTTGATGGTTACCTATTTTATACAGTAGTGTTTACATATCAATTTAGAAAGAGTTTAAGAATAACCAAGAAGCCAGCACCTCGATGATTTTCTCAATGAACTGAGCAATGGCAGATAGATTTCTCTTCTTCACATACCCCTATAATAGTCTGCGACATACTTTTTCAGCTATTTAGCTGGAAAATATTTCTTTGAATCCCTGTTTCTCCTAAGCAGTGATACAAGGTGGACTGTCTAAGGCATGCTTTCATGTGGATACGGTATTGCTGCAGGCAGAAGGAAGCACTCCTATAATAAATCCTCTGGGTGGGACTGTTTTATAAGGGTCTTGAAAAGTGGAGAAAAGCAAAGAACCAAGTGTGAAATTTGAGGCCATTGTCACCGACAACACATGGAGTTAAAAGCACACACCTGCCCAAGATATGCTTGGTAAATCGACCAACTTCTCACTCACCCTTTTTTATTTTTATAAACCAAGAGAGGAACACAAGAAGAACAATTCTCACTTTTATTTTTTAACCCAAGAGAGGAAAAAAGTGAATTTTGCAGATTATTTACTCTTACTTTGGGGCAGTCATTATTAACTCTTAGAAGTTAAATCAAAAGAAATACAGGATTCCATCAATCTTGGGCAGTGCTGGAGAATATTCAGTCTCTGTCTTCACTTCCTACATGCGATGCACTTTCAGAATTAGATGTCACAGCATCATTGGAAGCAATTGATTGTTGCCAATGTTGAAGGAAACTGACAAAGGGTAGTTGCTTATTGTCCCCTACCCACATGGTATCTGCAGATATTTTGTTCAAATTCCCTCTGTTAATGTCTAACACATGGTTTGGTACCTGATTTCATTCAAGTGTTAGTACTCTCTTCATAAAATCTGATTGTAAGTCTTCACTAGTGCTGAACCTACATGCCATAACCCTGAAGTCTCGCTACAACTAAGAGCTTTATGTGGAGGATGAAATAAATACCTTAATTGAAATTCTAGTCCTCAATCTCACATCTAAAATAATCTCTACCAACACCTAGTTATTCCTTAGAGAACTGGTTATAGGAAGTGGCTGCTATAGGGGACACAGCTGAGCTCCATCCAGAGGCCCTTGAATTCCCTATGCCCTGTCTATGTGCCCATCCACAGCTTTGGTGGGCCTTGATTCCTACAGCCTGCACCTGTGACTTCCTTCAGAAGGCTGACCTTGGACTATTGGAGCCACTTTGCTGCCCTGAGAGCCAGAAGTACCTGGGAATTTGCATCTTCCAAGGGTGTCCCACCAGCCCAGTTTGCTGGATACTGAAGTGTTTCCCAAGATGTGGGATTTTCAGTGCTAAAAGCAGGACAGTCCCAGGCAAGCTGAAATGGTTGGTCACCCAAAACACCCTGTCATCACTAGCAGGCAGTCCTTAGTTAATTTTCTGACTAATGCAGGAGTGTGAAAGCCCAATTCCCTTGTCTCAAGTTGGGACAAACATTCAGGTACAATTATGTTCCAGAGCTCCTTGCAAGATCCAGCTGAGGCTAAAATTTCCCTTACTTGGCATCTTCCCTTCTGTATCTTGTCTTTCCTCTGTCACTTCCCCATGTCTCCTAGAAGCACTTCCTTCATAAATCATTTGTACCCCATCCTCATCTCAGTGAAGCACTTCTGGATATCCCCACTGAAGTCACCTGCCTTTCTGTGAGTGTGAGAAAATCACAGGATGTATCTGTTGTTGAAATCCACAAGGCAGTCACAAATTTAACTTCAGCCAAATTTTTGAGCTTCCTCTCCTTAATTAAAATTGATTTTAGAGGGCTTCCCTGGTGGTGCAGTGGTTGAGAGTCCGCCTACCTATGCAGGGGACACGGGTTCGTGCCCCGGTCCGGGAAGATCCCACATGTCGCGGAGCAGCTGGGCCTGTGAGCCATGGCCGCTGAGCCTGTGCATCCGGAGCCTGTGCTCCGCAAAGGGAGAGGCCACAACAGTGAGAGGCCCGTGTACCGCAAAAAAAAAAAAAAAAAAAAAAATTGATAATAGAATTATGAGCAGGTGGAAAGCTTATATCATCTTGGTGAGTCTCCTTTTCTTGTTTCCACAACTGTGGTCAACTTGAAAGTGGTAAAGATGGCAGAAATGGCAGCAGAGGGTAAAGGTGGCTCTGATGGGCAAAGAAACAGTTAAAAGGAGAGAGACACAATTTAAATAATCAACTCCAAGTGATTAATTTGATTATTTATTATTTAGTGGGGCTCAAGGGGCATTTTTTCTGAAATAAAACTAAAACCTCTAGCACATTGTAAAAAAATAATTTTCTCTACTAGGATATTAGTAGAGTTATGTAATTCTATCATTTATGTATACTTACAGATATTCTTCTGAAACCATAACTCAATAAAATATTAACCTGGCCTGGCACTGTCTTTTTTTGTGTTTAAAAGCTCTTGGTCTCTGACCTGCTCTTTCTTTGAACCGTTGAAGTTACTATATGATGAGGAGCAATTTGCAATAATTTACCAAAATAAATAAATAAATATAAAGAATAATAAGGTAGCTCTATATCCTGTGTGTTTGATTTAAGGAAAAGCGTTTTCCTTTCAGGAGCCTATGAATGTACAAGGTTCAAACAAAGTGCGGGGTGCTAATGAACAGACTCTTCCTGTGCCGGGCCCCTGAACAGAATGACTTCATTCAGGGCTACTGCTCGTGCATGGAAAGTGCTGGTAAAAAATCCCACAGAGTTCAGACGACCTTTTCCTAACTTTCATTTTTTTTTTCCCCTGTTTGTCTTTCGGGTCTAAGCCAGGGATAACATAAATATTCATCAGCTGATATTTGCAGTAGCTGTGAAGTTATGAATGAGGCCATGCGGCTTCCCTCTTGTCCCATCTACAGAATGGCAGCTTCTCCACTCAGCTTCCAGCCAAAGGACACTTTCCGAAATCCCCAAAGTGTACTAGTAGGCTTTTCAAATTCAGTCTTTTTTTCTTTTTTCTTTAATGCTGAAAGCATAAATGCTGTCTGCTTAATATTTACCCTGGGATTATAGAAGAAGAAAAAGAAAAACACTACTTTGCCAAGTTTTAAACTTTCAGATGCCTTGACATAACAGGCAAATGTGTTAGTAGCTCAAAATATTGGTGGCATATATCAATGGTTATGATGGTTGCAAGTTTTCTTTTTATATTAAACGCCAGACAGGTAGCTGAGGCATTTATTGTGTGATGAACAGGGAAAATAATCACAGCTTTGATCTGTTTCTGTTGCTTTGTTAGTCACCTGGGCAGGTGTTGGAGAGAGATGTTGGAAAACACTTTTGAATAAGACAACTTCAAATAGGTGCTTGATGTTGAGACATAAAAATATAAAACCTGTGCCTGTCATACAGCCCAGAATGGAGCTAATCTTCTTGTAATCCAGATTTCCCATAAATCAGCCCTTTAGAATCTGGACTTTTTTTTTTTTTAATTTTCCCGGGCCTCTCACTCAAAAAAAACCTAAGTAGAAAGAGAGTTGTAAATGGTAACGAGAGACTGTGCAATAGCAAAGAGCCAATTGATGAATCAACCCCCAATGGCTAATAAACATAAGTAAAACATGTTTTTATGGGTACAGGATAAATGATGTTGATGTTCAATATTATTTTTTGATTTTGCTTACCAGAGTGTTTTATTAAAAACCCAACATTTGGTCTGTCCTTGTCTCTGTAGAAATGTTCCCTACATGTATGAGTTAGCTGGGTGATTCTAGGACATGAGGATCATTTTTAAGAAGTATTACTCCAAGAGCCATACTTGGAAGAATCTACTTGGGAATGTACTGTATTTCTGAATGTTAAATAACAATTGCAGATCAAAATCTCCTACCATCACTTTTCTGTAGGTTTCCAGGTTCAGCCATCTAGGATAAGATGACATTCTTGACAGTGGAAATAATTGTCTAAACCACAAAACCATAGAGATGGAAGATAGAAGAGCAGGAACTCAGGTGTTCCAATAAGGACCAGATCCCCACCTGGTGAGAAATCTGACTGGAACAGATATTCATGGCTGGATTCCCATCTCCATCTTCATCCTGGAGTCCAGCCTTGCCAGGACTAGAATGGGAGCCAGAGGCAAGTGCACAACTGTATTCTCCCTGGCTTCAGCCCTCAGCAGAATAAGACCTGATGAAGAGTTATTGGAGAGAATCAAAGGCAATGACCTTCTGCAGGAAAAACTAGACAGTAGACAGGAACGATGGATTGTCATACATGCGCAGAGACATTTGGGAGGTCAGATGAGTTAGAGCAGGCAAGAAAGCATTTCTTCTCCTCTCATCCTTTCCCAGTACTGAGCATTCTGATCTGGAAGTAGCAGAAGGGACAATTAGATGTTGATCCCTCTCTATGAAACTCTTTTTCAAAGCACATTGGATTGCAATGTCAGAAAGAATTCCAATTAGAAACTTGTTACTCTTATCACAGAAGAGAATACCCTTATTCAACAATTCAGCCTGTAAAATCTTGTGTACAAGTGACTCTATATTTTGATCTTGAGCACAAGCAACCAGAGATATTTGCTTGAGTATTTTTCTATGGTTTTAAAGGACTATTTACCAGTTAAAGGCCACTTCCTGAGTTCTAGCTTTCCTTTCTTCCCCCTGGCCTCTCCAGGAACACTGCATTTTTCCTACCAATACCTCATCTGTTTAAGTACATACTTAGAATTTTCAACAGTACAAGACAACTTCAGGTTAGTCAAGGCACATCAAAGTGTCTTCATCAGTCCATATTGTTCCATCAGAGAGACCCATGTAATTTATATTCCAAATTGGGAGAATTTGGGAGTAAATGGGGCATTTACACTGGGAGAATGAATATAAAACCGGGACTGCTGTGGGCAAACAGGAGCATATAATCACCCTATACATGGAGACTTCTGGTTGCTTCTCTCTACTTTTAGCTTCAGTTTCCACTTTTGTTCTCTGGATAATGATTTATTTTCCTATTAGGAGATTTAATGTCACTTTATTTGGCTGCTATTCCAAATTATCATCGGTATACCTTACTCAACCTACATCCTATTGAAGTTGCTTTGGGAGATGTCATCTTCCTTCTTTCTTTCCGTTAATGGTTTTAATGATTTCTAAAGCATATCCCTTAAACAACTGTGCACCTGTCTGTATGTAGGACAAGTACTATCCCAAGAAAAATAAGATTAGATTGCTGATTTCTCTTGTTTCTGAGAGATTACTTGGTGGATACTGGATAACCTACTGTTGATTCTCTACACTGAAGTACCCTCAGCTCCTAATAGTAGGATACAGATAATTAATTTACAAAGGGGTATCAGACTATTTCCATGGGCTCAGTGTCCACGGATGTTAGAGAAGAGCACTTTGGAGGAATAGCAACTCCAACACATTGGTTTTGGCTTAAGGGCTTCGTGATGCCCACTTATTTCCAACTCCTCTGTGGTGAATTCCTTTTACTCTTTGGTGATCGTGATGAACCATTGTACCTCTTTTGCTTCATAAAGTTCCATAAGTATTGCAATGTGGAAAATAAAATTGCACCACTTCAAAGTTCATAATTTTTTGAAGTAATAATTACCTGAAGTCTACAGATGCTATTTAAATGGATGAGGAGTGTTCTGACAAGAATTTGTATTAAACAAGTTTTTTTTTAAATTTCTTACCATTTAATTTTGATTTATTTTGTTATTAAAACTTTATCAATTATCTCCAGTTCTGCCACTAGTAGTTGACTGGACTTGGGTAAGTCATAACCTTCTTGGTCTGTTTCCGAAACTAAAGATGAATAAGTTGGATTTTTAGCATTTCTTACATTGCATTCCATAGAACTTTAGTTCCATATTATATTAATTGTAGACATACCCGAAGTATTTATGGAAAATACCTGATTTAATAAAGGTAAGTAGATTTCTTTAATATAAGATTTGAGATACATTAATAAGCAGATGTGTCTTATCAAACCACAGGACAACTTTAAATTACTATGATTAATTTATGCACTTCAATAATAAAGCAATCAAGAAGTTAAATTTGCAAGAATGAACACACTAGCCTTGGAATAACATGTTAAACTTCCATCAAACATTCTGTGGTCTGAAACTGACAGTATGTTTCTGGATCACTGATGTGTGGTCAAGCAAAGAAAGTAAGACACTACGCACAGTGGGATTCAAGGTAATTCCCTGGGCAGTTTCAAATTTCCCAGTTGCCAAGTGATGCTATACCCTTCAGGTGTTATAAGATTAAGGTCAAAGAACTCATACGTTTCCTAAGTTTCTTTTTTAGTAAAAATATCTCCAGAAAACATTAGTTAATTTGTAAGGAGGCCCACAAAATAGCACACACACATACAAAAAATATAGAGAATGCCAAGTTAAATTTGAATATCAGATAAAGAACACATTTTTTTTAGGATAAGTATGTCCCAAATGTACGGGGTATACTTATAGTAACAACAACAACAAATGCATTTGTTGTTTCTACAAGGAACACCTATTGTTTTGTAGCCACCAAAATTCCTCAAAATTTCTTACTCTGGAAGCAGCAGCACTCTTTCCCTTCCCTCTTTTCCACACTACCATATTTAGGATTCACAGCATCCCCATATTCATATTGTACCTTTTCTCCCTGACTGTGTTCAATTGATCAAGGGGTGCACAAGTTAGCATTCTGCTTTCCGATAATCTTGAACTGGAACTAGAACATGAATTCTTGGTGGCAGAGCCAGGGGATGTGAATCCAAGGGGCTGCTGGTAGCCGTGTGACCTACCAAGATGAAGTTGCCCATCTGCAGTGAGAAAGTAGTGAAGCCAACATTCTGGGAGAACCAAAGGGAGAAAAAAGCAAAACAAGTCCTTGGAACTTTTAATTCCCTGGAACCAAGTTTCTTAAGTCCCAACTGCATTCATATTCTTCCTGAGGCTTGGCGGTTCAATGCTTCCTGTGATTTAGTGAGATACTTAAAAACCCCTCCTATTGCTTGACCTAATTCAAATTGTGTTTTTTCTTTCCAACGAAACGTCATGAGCTATAAAATCTTAATGGGACATTGTTTAGGATGCTTAAGCAAAAATTAATTTTCTCAGAAGAACTAAAGAAATATTAATTACCCTTTTTAGGGATGGACTATTGTGTAATTGAGATGTGGCATACCCACAACACCAAATTTGTGTGGCCAAGACTGATTATGCAGGGAGTGCATCATAGGGCTTGCCCATAGTACACATGTGAGTAGTATTTGGCCACATGGTCTAACATATTCCAAGCAACTCTAAAATTCTATGACTTGGTGACATTTCAACAATTTCTCTTACTCAACTTGGTAGTTATTTGCTACAGAAACGTAATCAAAGAAACAGTGCTGTTTACAAATAGCAAAGACATGGGAGCAACCTAAATGTCCATCGACAGATGAATGGATAAAGAAGATGTGGTACATATATACCATGGAATATTACTCAGCCATTAAAAGGAATGAAATAATGCCATTTGCAGCAACATGGATGGACCTGTAGATTATCAGACTAAGTGAAGTAAGTCAGACAAAGACAAATATCATATGATATCACTTATATGCTGAATCTAAAAAAAATGATACAAATGAACTTACAAAACAAAAACAGACTCACATTCTTAGAGAACAAACTTATGGTTACAAGGGGAAAGGGTGGGGGGAGGGATAGACTGGGAGTTTGGGATTGACATGTAAACACAGCTATATTTATTTATTTATTTATTTTAGGATCTTTTTATTTATTTATTTTTTAGAAATTCCATGTAATCTCTGAAACACTTATATTAACATATTTCCATACAAATAACCCAAAGAAAGTTTAGTATTAGCTGTTTTTTTGTTTGTTTGTTTATACTGCAGGTTCTTATTAGTCATCAATTTTATACACATCAGTGTATATGTGTCAATCCCAATCGCGCAATTCAGCACACCACCATCCCCACCCCACTGCAATTTTTCCCCCTTGGGGTCCATACGTTTGTTCTCTACATCTGTGTCTCAGTTTCTGCCCTGCAAACCGTTTCATCTGTACCATTTTTCTAGGTTCCACATACATGTATTAATATACGATATTCATTTTTCT
Organism: Tursiops truncatus; assembly: GCF_011762595.2. Taxonomy (NCBI): domain Eukaryota; kingdom Metazoa; phylum Chordata; class Mammalia; order Artiodactyla; family Delphinidae; genus Tursiops; species Tursiops truncatus. The sequence continues at coordinate 52,308,690 of NC_047048.1, read as the reverse complement.
CTTTCTGACTTCCTTCACTCTGTATGACAATCTCCAGATCCATCCACGTCTCAACAAATGACTCAATTTCGTTCCTTTTTATGGCTGAGTAATATTCCATTGTATATATGTACCACTTCTTCTTTATCCATTTGTCTGTCGATGGGCATTTAGGTTGCTTCCATGACCTGGCTATTATCAATAGTGCTGCAGTGAACATTGGGGTGCATGTGTCTTTTTGAATTATGGTTTTCTCTGCGTATATGCCCAACAGTGGGATTGCTGGATCATATGGTAATTCTATTTTTAGTTTTTCAAGGAACCTCCATACTGTTCTCCATAGTAGCTGTATCAATTTACATTCCCACCAACAGTGCAAGAGGGTTCCTTTCTCTCCACACCCTCTCCAGCATTCGTTGTTTGTGGATTTTCTGATGATGCCCATTGTAACTGGTGTGAGGTGATACCTCATTGTAGTTTTGATTTGCATTTCTCTAATAATTAGTGATGTTGAGCAGCTTTTCATGGGCTTCTTGGCCATCTGTATGTCTTCTTTGGAGAAATGTCTATTTAGGTCTTATGCCCATTTTTGGATTTGGTTGTTTGTTTCTTTAATATTGAGCTGCATGAGCTGTTTATATATTTTGCAGATTAATCCTTTGTTCATTGATTTGTTTGCAAATATTTTCTCCCATTCTGAGGGTTGTCTTTTTGTCTTGTTTATGGTTTCATTTGCTGTGCAAAAGCTTTTATCTTTCATTAGGTCCCATTTGTTTATTTTTGGTTTTGTTTCCATTACTCTAGGAGGTGGATCAAAAAATATCTTGCTGTGATTTATGTCAGAGAATGTTCTTGCTATGTTTTCCTCTAAGAGTTTTATAGTGTCCGGTCTTACATTTAGGTCTCTAATCCATTTTGAGTTATTTTTGTATATGGTGTTAGGGAGTGCTCTAATTCCATTCCTTTACATGTAGCTGTCCAGGTTTCCCAGCACCACTTATTAAAGAGACTGTCTTTTCTCCATTTTATATCCTTGCCTCCTTTGTCATAGATTAGTTGACCATAGGTGCATGGGTTTATCTCTGGGCTTTCTATCTTGTTCCATTGATCTATGTTTCTGTTTTTTGTGCCAGTACCATATTGTCTTGATTACTGTAGCTTTGTAGTATAGTCTGAACTCAGGGAGTCTGATTCCTCCAGCTCCGTTTGTTTTCCTCAAGACTACTTTGACTATTTGGGGTCTTTTGTGTTTCCATACAAGTTTTAAGATGATTTGTTCTAGTTCCATAAAAATTGCCATTGGTTATTTGATAGGGATTGCATTGAATCTGTAGATTGCTTTTGGTAGTATAGTCATTTTCACAATATTGATTCTTCCACTCCAAGAACATGGTATATCTCTCCATCTGTTGGTATCATCTTTAATTTCTTTCATCAGTGTCTTATAATTTTCTGCATACAGGTCTTTTGTCTCCCTAGGTGGGTTTATTCCTAGGTTTTTTATTCTTTTTGTTGCAATGGTAAATGGGAGTGTTTCCATACTTTCAGATTTTTCATCATTAGTGTATAGGAATGTGAGAGATTTCTGTGCATTAATATTGTATCCTCCAACTTTACCAAATTCATTGATTAGTTCTAATAGTTTTCAGGTGGCATTTTTAGGATTTTCTATTTATAGCATCATGTCATCAGCAAGCAGTGACAGTTTTACTTCTTCTTTTCCAATTAGTGTTCCTGTTATTTCTTATTTTCTCTGATTGCCATGGCTAGGGCTTCCAAAACTATGTTGAATAATAGTGGTGAGAGTGGACATCCTTGTCTCGTTCCTGATCTTAGAGGAAATGCTTTCAGTTTTTCACCATTGAGAATGAGGTTTGCTGTGGGTTTGTCATATATGGCCTATGTTGAGGTACGTTCCCTCTGTGCCCACTTTCTGGAGAGTTTTTATCATAAATGGGTGTTGAATTTTGTCAAAAGATTTTCTGCATCTATTGAGATGATCATATGCTTTTTATTCTTCACTTTGTTAATATGGTGTATCACGTTGATTGATTTGCATATATTGAAGAATCCTTGCATCCCTGGGATAAATCCCACTTGATTGTGGTGTATGATTCTTTTAATGTGTTGTTGGATTCTATTTGCTAGTATTTTGTTGAGGATTTTTGCATCTATACTCATCAGTGATATCGGTCTGTAATTTTCTTTTTTTTGCAGTATCTTTGGTTTTGGTATCAGAGTGATGGTGATGGTGACCTCATAGAATCAGTTTGGGAGTGTTCCTTCCTCCACAATTTTTTGGAAGAGTTTGAGAAGGATGGGTGTTAACTCTTCTCTAAATGTTTGATAGAATTCACCTGTGAAGCCATCTGGTCCTGGACTTCTGTTTGTTGGAAGAGTTTTATCACAGTTTCAATTTCATTACTTGTGATTTGTCTGTACATATTTTCTGTTTCTTCCTGGTTCAGTCTTGGAAGGTTATACTTTTCTAAGAATTTGTCCATTTCTTCCAGGTTGTCCATTTTATTTGCATAGAGTTGCTTGTAGTAGTCTCTTAGGATGCTTTGTATTAAAGCATTTCTGCAGCATCTGTTGTAACTTTTCCTTTTCCATTTCTAATTTTATTGACTTGAGTCCTCTCCCTCTTTTTCTTGATGAGTCTGGCTAATGGTTTATCAATTTTGTTTATCTTCTCAAAGAACCAGCTTTTAGTTTTATTGATCTTTGCTATTGTTTTCTTTGTTTCTATTTCATTTATTTCTGCTCTGATCTTTATGATTTCTTTCCTTCTGCTAACTTTGGGTTTTGTTTGTTCTTCTTTCTCTAGTTCCTTTAGGTGTAAGGATAGATTGTTTACTTGAGATTTTTCTTGTTTCTTGAGGTAGGCTTGTAGAGCTATCAACTTCCCTCTTAGAACTGCTTTTGCTGCATCCCATACGTTTTGGATTGTCATGTTTTCATTGTCATTTGTCTCTAGGTACTTTTTGATTTACTCTTTGATTTCTTCAGTGATCTCTTGGTTATTTAGTAACGTATTGTTTAGCCTCCATGTGTTTGTGTTTTTTACTTTATTTCCCTGTAATTCATTTCTATCTCATAGTGTTGTGGTCAGAAAAGATGCTTGATATGATTTCAATTTTCTTACATTTACTGAGGGTAGATTTGTGAACCAAGATGTGATCTATCCTGGAGAGTGTTCCATGCGCACTTGAGAAGAAAGTGTAAACTGCTGTTTTTGAATGGAATGTCCTGTAAGTATCAATTAAATCTATCTCATCTATTGCATCGTTTAAAGCTTCTGTTTATTAATTGTCATTTTGGATGATATGTCCATTGGTGTAAGTGAGGTGTTAAAGTCCCCCACTATTATTGTGTTACTGTCGATTTCCTTTTTACAGCTGTTAGCAGTTGCCTTGTGTATTGAGGTGCTCCTATGTTGCATGCATATATATTTATAATTATTATATCTTCTTATTGGATTGATCCCTTGATCATTATGTAGTGTCCTTCCTTGTCTCTTGTAACATTCTTTATTTTAAAATTTGTTTTATCTGATATCAGTATTGCTACTCCAGCTTTCTTTTGATTTCCATTTGCATGGAATATCTTTTTCCATCCCCTCACTTTCAGTCTGTATGTGTCCTTAGGTCTGACATGGGTCTCTTGTAGACAGCATATATATAGGTCTTGCTTTTGTCTCCATTCAGCAAGCCTGTGTCTTTTGCTTGGAGCAGTTAATCCATTCACACTTAAGGTAATTATCGATATGTATGTTCCTATGACCATTTTCTTAATTGTTTTGGGTTTGTTTTTGTAGGTCCTTTTCTTCTCTTGTGTTTCCCACTTAGAGAAGTTCCTTTAGCGTTTGTTGTAGACCTGGTTTGGTGGTTCTGAATTCTCTTAGGTTTTGCTTGTCTGTAAAGCTTTTGATTTCCCCATCAAATCTGAATGAGATCCTTGCCGTGCAGAGTAATCTTGTTTGTAGGTTCTTCCCTATCATAACTTTAAGTATATCATGCCACTCCCTTCTGGCTTGTAGAGTTTATGCTGAGAAATCAGCTCTTAACCTTATGGGAGTTCCCTTGTATGTTGTCATTTTTCCCTTGCTGCTTTCAATAATTTTTCTTTGTCTTTAATTTTTGCCAATTTGATTACTATGTGTCTCGTTGTGTTTTTGCTTGGGTTTATCCTGTATGGGACTCGCTGAGCTTCCAGGACTTCTGTGGCTATTTCCTTTCCCATGTTAGGGAAGTTTTTGACTATAATCTCTTCAAATATTTTCTCAGGTCCTTTCTCTCTCTCTTCTCCTTCTGGGACCCCTATAGTGTGAATGTTGTTCTGTTTAATGTTGTCCCAGAGGTCTCTTAGGCTATCTTCATTTCTTTTCATTCTTTTTCTTTATTCTGTTCCACAGCAGTGAATTCCACCATCATGTCTTCCAGGTCACTTATCCAATCTTCTGCCACAGTTATTCTGCTATTGATTCCTTCTAGTGTATTTTTCATTTCAGTTATTGTATTGTTCATCTCTGTTTTTTTGTTCTTTAATTCTTCTAGGTCTTTGCTGAACATTTCTTGCATCTTTTCGATCTTTGCCTCCATTCTTTTTCCGAGGTCCTGAATCATCTTCACTATCATTATTTTGAATTCTTTTCTGGAAGGTTGCCTATCTCTCTTCATTTAGCTGTTTTTCTGGGGTTTTATCTTTTTCCTTCATCTGGTATATAGCCCTCTGTCTTTTCATCTTGTCTATCTTTCTGTGAATGTGGTTTTTGCTCCACAGGCTGCAGGATTGTACTTCTTCTTTCTTCTGCTGTCTGCCCTCTGGTGGATGAGACTATCTAAGAGGCTTGATGGGAGGGACTGGTGGTGGGTAGAGCTGACTGTTGCTCTGGTGGGCAGAGCTCAGTTAAACTTTATTCCACTTGACTGTTGATGGGTGGGGCTGGGTTCCCTCCCTGTTGGTTGTTTAGCCTGAGGCAACCCAACACTGGAGCCTACCTGGGCCCTTTGTTTGGGGTAATGAAGGACTCTGGGAGGGCTCATGCTAAGGAGTACTCCCCAGAACTTCTGCTGCCAGTGTCCTTGTCCCCACAGTGAGCCCATAGGCCCCCAGCCCCGCCTCTTCAGGAGACCCTCCAACACCAGTAGGTAGGTCTGGTTCAGTCTCCCCTGGGGTCAGTGCTCCTTCCCCTGGCTCCCGATATGCACACTACTTTGTGTGTGTCCTCCAAGATTGGAGTCTCTGTTTCCCCCAGTCCTGTTGAAGTCCTGCAGTCAATTCCCACTAGGCTTCAAAGTCTGATTCTCTAGGAATTCCTCCTCCCATTTCCAGACCCCCAAGTTGGGAAGCCTGATGTTGGGCTCAGAACCTTCACTCCAGTGGGTGGACTTCTGTGGTATATGTGTTTGCCAGTCTGTGAGTCACACACCCACCAGTTATGGGATTTGATTTGACTGTGATTGTGCCCCTCCTACCATCTCATTGTGGCTTCTCCTTTCTGTTTGGATGTGGGGTATCTTATTTGGTGATTTCCAGTGTCTTTCTGTTGATGATTGTCCAGCAGCTAGTTGTGATTCTGGTGTTCTCACAAGAGGGAGTGAGAGCACGTCCTTCTACTCCACCATCATGGTTCCTCCTCAGCTATATTTAAAATAGACAACCAATAATGACCTACTGTATAGTACAGGGAACTCTGCTCAATATTCTGTAATAATCTAAATAGAAAAAGAATTGAAAAAAGAATAAATACATGTATATTTATAACCAAATCACTTTGCTGTACACCTGAAATGAACCTAAAATTGTTATGCAACTATACTCTAATATAAAATAAAATTAAAAAATATTGATAACCAAGGCCTATTTTATAGTTTCTATAATTAATTATATTAAAATGAACTTTGTAACTCACAAAAAAGAAATTTTTACATGACAAAATCTATCCGTGAGAAAATTATACTTCTTAATATTTTAATAATTCCCCTTTTCATTTCTGTTTTGAAAATCAAACCATTTCACAATAGCAATTTATGATCATAAAATGCTCATGTATAAAATCAGTGTTCTCAAAAGACCCCAAATTTTCAAAGCAATCTTGAGAAAGAAAAATGGAGCTGGAGGAATCAGGCTCCTGGACTTCAGACTATACTACAAAGCTACAGTAATCAAAACAGTATGGTACTGGCACAAAAACAGAAATATAGATCAATGGAACACAATGGGAAGCCCAGAGATAAACCCACACATATATGGTCACCTTATCTTTGATAAAGGAGGCAAGAATATACAATGGAGAAAAGACAGCCTCTTCAATAAGTGGTGCTGGGACAACTGGACAGCTACATGTAAAAGAATGAAATTAGAACACTCCATAACACAGAACACAAAAATAAACTCAAAATGCATTACAGACCTAAATGTAAAACCAGACACTATAAAACTCTTAGAGGAAAACATAGGCAGAACACTCTATGACATACATCACAGCAAAATCCTTTTTGACCCACCTTCAAGAGAAACAGAAATAAAAACAAAAACAAACAAAAGAGAACTAATGATACTTAAAAGCTGTTGCACAGCAAAGGAAACCGTAAACAAGACAACCCTCAGAATGGGAGAAAATATTTGCAAATGAAGCAACCGACAAAGGATTAACCTCCAAAATTTACAAGAAGCTCATGCAGCTCAATATAAAAAAAACAAACAACCCAATCCAAAAATGGGCAGAAGACCTAAATAAACATTTCTCCAAAGAAGATATACAGATTGCCAACAAACACATGAAAGGATGCTCAACATCATTAATCATTAAAGAACTGCAAATCAAAGCTACAATGAGGTATCACCTCGCACTGGTCAGAATGGCCATCATCAAAAAATCTACAAACAATAAATGCTGGAGAGGATGTGGAGAAAAGGGAACCCTCTTGCACTGTTGGTGGGAATGTAAATTGATACAGCCACTATGGAGAACAGTATGGAGATTCCTTAAAAAACTGCAAATAGAATTACCATATGACCCAGCAATCCCACTACTGGGCATATACCCTGAGAAAACCATAATTCAAAAAGAGTCATGTATCACAATGTTCATTGCAGCTCTATTTACAATAGCCAGGTTGTGGACACAACCTAAGTGTCCATCGACAGATGAATGGATAAAGAAGATGTGGCACATATATACAATGGAATATTACTCAGCCATAAAAGGAAATGAAATTGAGTTATTTGTAGTGAGGTGGATGGACCTAGAGACTGTCATACAGAGTGAAGTAAGTCAGAAAGAGAAAAAACAATACCATATGCTAACACATATATTGGAGTCTAAAAATAATAATAATAATAATAATTCTGAACTACATGGGGTAGAACAAGAATAAAGATGCAGACGTAGAGAATGGACTTGAGGACACAGGGAGGGGGAAGGGTAAGCTGGGACAAAGTGAGAGAGTGGAATGGACTTATATGTACTACCAAATGAAAAATAGATAGCTAGTGGGAAGCAGCCACATAGCACAGGGAGATCAGCTCAGTGCTTTGTGACCACCAAGAGAGGTGGGATAGGGAGGGTGGGAGGGAAAAACAAGAGGGAAGAGATATGGGGATATATGTATATGTATAGCTGATTCACTTTGTTATAAAGCAGAAACTAACACACCATTGTAAAGCAATAATATTCCAATAAAGATGTTAAAAATAAATAAAAATTAAAAAAAAATCATTGTTCTTAGAATATTCCATCAGATATTGTGATTTAAATTTTTTTAATGGAATGCTTTAAGTATTTGCTATATTTTGATGTCAAGCATAGAATGTTAGAGTTCATTCTTAAAATTTTCTATAATATCCATGACAAATTTTCATTCATTACTGAGCTGCTTCAGTAGTGCAGACAAGGGCTGATTATGAGCATTTTCCAACAGGGTCTGATATTTCTCAGTTTCATTCTTAACCCTTCGTTTGGTGGAAGCAAAACTATAAATGAATCTAGACTAGGAAATCACCTTGGCTTTTACACCGGATTGGAATGCTTAGAATACCTAATTTATGTTTTGTTTCTGAATGAGTGTCAAAAACTCCAAAAGGTCAGCAGTCCATGAAATAGACTGAGATGGATAGGAAAAGATGGATTCTTGGAAGATGTGAGTCTTATCTATCATCTCTCATTTCCTTCTATTAGGAAAGGTAAAAAATTTGGAGGACCACATGAACCTTCATCATCAGGAAGTTTTGGATAAGCAACAAAAATGGAAAATTTTATAAAAGTTATTACAGTTGAAAATTTTTAATTAAGTTATCATACATCTTTTCAAATTAACTATTTTTTAACTTACCTGAAGCCTTTGAAGAACTTTGGAAGTACAAGTGTTAGCAGAGAGGGTATTTAGTAGAGGGGGAAGAGCTTTTCTTTCTTGAACTCCTGGGAGGAGGCATCTCAGATGGAGAGGCAATTTGGGCATTAACCTCCTGTGCCCTCTTAACCACCCCCTTCCTGAGAAAGATCCAACAACTGTGGGGAGTGTCTTGCTTTCCAAAGACCTTTCTTTCTATGTTTATTTGCTTGCCCTTGCATCATTTTCTCCATCATTTGCCTGCCCAATAAAGGATGAGCAAGAAATGGCAAAAGAGTTGAAAGGCAATCAAATCATCTGGATAAATTGTTAACAGACCTGGAATAAGATTAGCCAAGAAGCATTTAGCTAAAATAAGGTTTGGGGGGAAATATGTGGATTTCATTTAGATTGTGTTTACATGACAACAAAGCATCTGGTCAAGTTAGTGGAAAGTAGGCAAATTGTTTATGCAGTTGTGTAGACAAAACCACCAGTTGATCCAATAATTGCATTTTCAAATTTATGGATTCTGCCTTTCATATACACTGCCATGCCCATAATCATGAATATCTAACAGTTGCATAAATTATTATTTTTTCTTTTTTTGGGTAGATTAACAGTTTACTAAAATCTCAATCTTCAAATATTTTTGTTGGCTTGTTTTATTGTTGCATTTTTTTTCGTAGCTATATGATTGGGAGTGTTGGAAACAGTGAATTTTAACTTTATTCAGTTAGTTTATTGAAGAATTGTTTAACAGAGTTTCTTTCTCACTACTTTTTAGTGGATTCTTTTTTAAAAATCACTACTTAAGACAGAAATGTTCATGTCATAACACATATTATATTAAATTACTGTTATTCATAAATTCTCCAAAAATTTGGAGTTATATTGCTCATTAATATTTCAACTAGGGGCTTCCCTGGTGGGGCAGTGGTTGAGAGTCCACCTGCTGATGCAGGGGACACGGGGTCATGCCCCAGTCCGGGAAGATTCCACATGCAGCAGAGCGGCTGGGCCCGTGAGCCATGGCCGCTGAGCCTGCGCATCCGGAGCCTGTGCTCCGCAGCGGGAGAGGCCACAACAGTGAGAGGCCCGCATACTGAAAAAAAAAAAAAAATTCAACTGGATAGCATGGTTATAACAACTAATATTCAAACTAAAAATATATTCTTGACTAGGGCAAAATTATTGTCTACTATTATTCAGAAACTTTTTAAAAATCTGAGAGGTGTGTTCATTAATATTAAAACCAGATAACATGATATCAACAATAAAGGAAAATCTCAACCAAAAGTGTGTTCTTGACTTGGGCAATGCTACGTGTTCATTTGGTAAAGAAATCTGCGCTCCTGGATCAAAGAAATGCCAAAGTTCCTTAGAGAAAGGCTCCTTATTGGTGCCAGTTGGCTATTTAGGATACAGGATTTTATCTACTCAAAAGGACATTATTTCACTCTGTCTAACAAACTTTGCTCATTATTTTCAGATTTCCAAGATGTCAGTCATTACACTACATGCCAAATATTTTTATTACAAGTATTTATATAATAGCTTACGCATACATCATTTCTTAGTTTAAAAGAGCATCACTACTCATTAGTACATACTACTAAATAGTGTTATGACTATTCCACCTAAAGGATGAAAATTTATGTTCAAGATTATTTTCTCACGATGTTGTGTTCAGTCCATGGCTAGTCTGAGCCATGAACTCAAGACTTCAGACAAAATTTCTGGGATCTTCCCAGTAAATCATAAATGAAAAGATTAACAAGAAACACAAACAAAAACCAAAGCTGCTTTAGATCAATATAGTATTTTCTTCCAAATAATTGTAGACATTATTACATTTATTACTGTAATTGAAGTGCCTACAATACAGATAAGAGCTGCTATAACATTTTATTCTTTAAATTGGACTACATTGAAAAGACTTTACATCACTTGCCCAGGGTAACCATGTAGCAAGGTTGGTCTTGAGTCTATTAAATAAAGTTTCTTCTCGGCCTAAGATTGTTCTGCATGTCTACATTTGGGTTACCCAGGACTATACCAAGTGGCCACATGCAACTACTTAAATTTAGAATAATTAGAATTAAATGAAGTTAAGCATTCAATGCTGGGCACATTTCAAGTGCCCAATAGCCATATGTAAGTAGTGGCTACTATATCAGATGGCACAGAAATACAATATTTTCATCATCACAAAACATTCATGGGGTAGTGCTGGTCTAGATAATAAGAATCTTTAAATGTTTGTTTTAACAGAACAAATGTACCAAAATTTATAATAACCACTGATGTTACTATTGTTATAACATTGTTAGTAAGGCTAACATAGAAAATAGAGGACAATGTTAATAATATATAATAATTCATATGAGACATATACTAATTAAGTTGGGACTTTTTTTCATATTTAAATTAAAATTAAAGCAATGTGCTAAGCATAGTCCTGTTTTTAAATTGTGAGTCATGGGGCATGTAGCATTACCTCAGCTGAAGGTGTTGAAATTCAGAGATAAAGAAATCATTTTTCAGGCATCAGGTTTTTGTATTTGTTTTTGTTTTTTTGGTGGGTGGTGTTAGCAAGAGGAAGAAAGCACGCCAGTCTGGATTTTGCCAGATGCCAGATGGCAATGCAAAATGTCTGACAAAGGCAAGTGTGACCCCAAAGTATTATACTCATCTCAGCTACCATTCAAATATAAACACATCAGGCCAATTTTCAAACATGCAGAAACTCAAGGAATACAGTTAATTTTGAAAATATAATTTACCAATGAAATCGAAGTTAAGAACCAAGGAATAGAGAAGCTCTGAAGACTATTGTAAGTACTAAACCTATTTCAATGAAAACTAATAGTAAACAATTTTGGAAATTATTGTTACAGAGGAAGATGCTTTATACTTTGATAGTAGACAAATATTAAGAAAATTGGGAGAGAAAGGGAGAAAAAAGAAAAGAGACTAGGTGTAAGGGCTAATTTCTTCATTTTTTACAGTGATGAGTTAATTGATACTGTCTGAAATTGAAATATGTATATGCCAGAAATAACAAATTACTCCAACCTCTTAAGTTTTAAATAATTTTCAAAATGCAATGAACAAAAACTTATATGCTATATTTCTTTTTGGACGATCATTTACCTTAATTTTAAGAATTCCTTCAATTTCTCTTTCCCTTCTACTAAATTCAAGTAACACTAAATTGAATATTTTACTTAAATGTAACATTTATTGTGTAGTTCTATTTCAGCAAAGCCATTTCTATCTATGTATCCAGCTGCTATTTATTATATATATATATATATATATATATATATATAGCAATGTCTGAAATGGTATTCATCTAATATAAATAATAATTATCTCTATGTGGTAAAATATGTGATTTTTTTTTACTCTGTTGAATTGCTTGGAATACTTAACATTTTCACAAAAAGTCAAAGTTTTGAAATAAGTAATATAAAAACAAAATATGTATTTGAACTTATTTCTCCTGATAATAATTATTATGAATAAGACTTTGAATCTCAACTTATAATTCACGATACATTCTCACATATTTCACCATGCTGTGTTCTCATTTCACGGCTGAGAATCTGAGGGTGCGAAGGTTAAATAATGCTTCACATAGCTAGTTACTCAGATCTTCAGGATCCTAACCCAGTGCTTTGGGGTGGGTTGGCTTTCAACTTCATTTAGTGAAGTTGGTAATAAAGCTTTAATATATAATGAAAAGCATATTGCTATAAACTAGTCCATCAATAAGAAGATCCCCATACTGTTAGACTCAGGAGTTTGACTATAATGGAAAACAAATCAGCTTTAAAGACAGATGATCTAACCAGAGGACACAGGTAGGAAACTGAGCCAGAGTCTTTTCCCCAATGAGGCTGAATCAAATGAACAAACAAAATCAAATTTATTGCTCACTTGAATTCCAGCCCTTGCATTGACATTATTCAGGATAACACAATTCTTGGTTTTCAGAAGATCCTGGAAAATTTTTAGTTGAACCTATGCTCATTATCTAAAATGATATTCAGGAAAATATCAGTAGAAAAACAAACAGATAACTGGATAAAAATAAGCTTTCTTATTTCCCCCAAACAACTATTAGTGAGGAAATAAGATACTGATTGCTCAAGTTAGATTTGGATAAGGACAGGAAATTACATCTTTTTAAATAGGTAAGATTTCCCATCACACAAACATATAATAATACCCTTCTGTCATTTGTGTTAACATTTGTATTATCTAAAATAAACTCTCAACCTGATGTTCTTCTATAACTGGCATGTGACAGAGCACACATTGAAGAAAATATAAGTTCAGAAAGCATCCTCTATCTTTATGTTATAAGAAAACTTCAGTCTTTCCTAAACAGACAAACTTTATTTTGTTGCTATGCAATGGACATGCAGTACAGTTCATCAGACAATAAATAAATTATGGATTTTACAATGAAAGATCTTTTCTCCTTATTTGAGAACAAGCCACCACTTCCTTTCATGCTATACTAATCCACCACAGCCCTCTAAAGCTGTTTCACAAATGTTAATGTTTTGGCAAGATAAACGAATGAATAACACAGCAATGACATAGATGCAGTTTGCAAACTGCAGGATAAGAAGCATCCATACTACTTGATTTATTCCTACAGGCCTGGGATTCTGGGCTCCCCAAGCCTGGTGGAGACAAGGAAGTTTATTTCACACCCACGTTCTTCCACATAGCAGAATATAAGCAAGCTTAAACAAAAAAGAGTCTGATTAATTCTGTTAGCAGGCACCCATTACTGCTACATATCTCAGTCATGATTCTGTGTAGGGGCATAAGAGTGATTTTAGCCGTGAGGGAAAGATCTGTGAGGCCAAGATGTTACAAGAGTTGAGAACTCGTGCCTCATGCACCAGACATCGGCCATGCCCATGTTTAATATGACCCGCTCCATGTTTAGATTGTTAAATCTTTGCCAGCCTTAAAATCTTCACATAACAATGTTGATGTCTAGCTTTTCTTGAAAAATCAGAAAATAACACTGAACTTGCATTTTCACTAAAATCAGTGGGAATCAGCTTCCAGCAGAAAAAACAACCCAAACATGTAACCATAGGAGAATGAATCAATAAATTGTGGCATGTTCATGCATTGAATAAACAGAACTAATTACTGATATACTCAACAACATGAATGGACTTCACATACAAAACAAAAACAGTAGTACATACTGTATGATCCCACATATGAAGTTCAAGAACAGCCAGAACTAACCAATGGGGATGGAAGTTAACATAAGTTTATTTCTGGTAGAGGGGGTCATTTGGGGATGATGGAGAAGCTCCAAATCTTGATCTGGGTGCTGATGGTCACATGAGTGTATGTGTAAAATGTTTAAACCTCTGACAAATTTGAGCACGTAACACACATCACTGTAAGTACTTTGTGCCTCTATAAGAAATAAATTTCAACAAGAAGAATCAATTGGCTGAAGAAAAGGTGGCCTTTTTAGGTGGGGTGTCATCCATATGCAACAGCCGGCTCATTACATGATCTGCTTGGCAAATAGGAATTGATGCTTCTTGCTCTAGACAAGACCGGTGGTTCTCAAAGTGTGTGTCTACAAGAGTGGTATCAGCCTCACCTGGGAGCATGTTAGAAATGAAGATTCCCAGGCCACACCCCAGACCTGCTGAATCAGAATCTATGAGTGTGGCCCCAGCAATCTGTTTTAACAAGCCCTCCAGGTGATTATAATACACTCTCCAGCTTGAGAAGTACTTCTTTAGGGCACCATATACATTAAACACACAAGAAAAGCAGACTTGGCCTATATTAAGCTATCTGTTCTCTATTATCCCCTCCCTCAACATATTTTAAGAAACTCAGGAACAGAAAAATCAGTTGTCTTCCTCAAAGAACTTCTTTCAAGTTCAAGTGAGAAAATACCCAGCAAGGGATGTGCAACAAACACGCCCCCCTTTTTGTCTCAGACATCAGACAGATTTGGTTTTAACGTTGTTACAACTGGACTGGAGACACTCTCAAAACAATGTAAAAACAGCTTTATGTCTTCCTGATTATGGAAACAACACTCATCATGAAGCATTTAGTTGTATTATGACTCTGAAGAAAAAATGGATATCTACGTTGAAGGAGGTAGTGTGGATCTGGGGGGTCATAAAAGTGTTTAGAAATTCACAAATTAAGACCATTCAGGGGCTTCCCTGGGGGCACAGTGGTTGAGAATCCGCCTGCCAATGCAGGGGACACGGGTTCGAGCCCTGGTCTCGGAAGATCACACATGCCACGGAGCAATTGGGCGTGTGAGCCACAATTACTGAGCCTGCGCGTCTGGAGCCTGTGCTCCCCAACAAGAGAGGCTGCGATAGTGAGAGACCCGTGCACCGCGATGAAGAGTGGCCCTCGCTTGCCACAACTAGAGAAAGCCCTCGCACAGAAACAAAGACCCAACACAGCCATAAATAAATAAATTTAGGAAAAAAAAAGATCATTCATCATCGTTCTCATAAGACTCACTTAAAATGCCATTGTGAAGATCTCCATTTGCTGAGAAAGCTATCAAGTTTTTAGCAGCCACAAACTATAATGTAGCCAAAGTGGACATTCTTTGCAAACAGCAAAGGCACTTCTGAATCAGTTGGTGGGATCAAAGAAGTGCTTATTATAGACCTATTAACTGATCAATATTAATTGGAAAAGCACAAAACAATTACGTGATATGACAGTCATATTCTTTCTTAGTATTTGGAGAAAAATTTAATTTCTTTTTATCAGATAAAATGATTCTTTTTTTAACTTTTTTTAAAATTTATTTTTAAATTTTTTATTGTATTTTATTCTTTATATTTTTGACCATGCCATGCAGCATGTGGAATCTTAGTTCCCCAACCAGGGATTGAACCCGTGGCCCCTGCAGTGAAAGCATGGAATCTTAACCACTGGACCACCAGGGAAGTTGCTAAATGATTCTTCTTTATCAGACCTAGATATAAGTTCAAAAAGAAAGATATATGTTTGTGTCCATCATAGTATTTACAAATATCTTAGCATTTAAAGGAAAAGAGAGAAGGAGGGAAGAAAGGAGAAAGAGACAGACACAGAGAGAGAGAGACAAAGAGAGAGATCTGAGAATGATCAAACAGTATAATAAAACAAGAAGACATAATATCATGGTCATATTTCAAGGTAGTGATTCTCTCAATTGTTTCATTCAGTACTTCACACTAAATGAACAACCAGAGAGATGGTGAAAAGACAATTTCAGACTCACCTTGATTACCAAGTTTACCTATAATCTGTCAAATACCTGGTTGGGGAATAAATGTAAAAGTCATGTGACAAGGGCTTCCTGGACAGTTCGCCAATACAGTCACACAGGACTCCAGGCTCCAAAGGGGGCCTCAAGCGTAAGTTTAGTGTTCTGTTGTTGGCTTGAAATTCTTAATAATCTTATCTTTAAGTTTGTGTTTTATAATAAAGGATGATGGGACCATGGAACACGTGCTGGGGCCTGGGAGTCTAGAATCACACATTATCCCCACCCCGCACCCCCTCCACCCTACCACCCTGCCACCACCTCCCCACATTTCCTGAACGAGTCCTTGGCTGCTGGCTGAACCACCGGCCCAGTGGCAGTGCCGCCATCCACCCCCAGCAGGAGTTGGGACAGATCACAGGGTGGTATTCAGGCACCGGTGAGGATCCCCGTGCCCAAGGAAACATGACATTAAATAGCAAAGAAAAGAGACCTTGACAGGTTAAGAGAAAAACCTTGAAAGAAAGGAAAAGGCCTTTTTCCTGCTTTTTTGAACAGGGGGCCCACATCTTCACTTGACATGGCCCTCACAAAGCATGTAGCTGGCCCGGTACATGACTATGAGTGGAAAGAAGCAAACGAGTAAAGAAGAGGAACTAGGAGGTATAAGAGAATGAATGGGTATGCACAGGGAACAGAGAGGTAGTTCGGGCTCAGAGATTAAAATAGTTGAATTCCACAGTTACAAATTGACCCGATATCTTCTTTTCAAAAAATGCTTTATTTCTCTCTGAATAAGAAGCAATCTATATCATAAAATACTCAGATATATTCTGATACTAAAGCTGTGAATGGAAATCTACATTCAAAGAAGTAGAATAGCCCAGGGTGTTAAAAAGTATCTAGAAAAAACACAAATTACCACCAACTTATCCTAATTCTCTCAAGTGCTATCTCCTTAGTGTTGTGAATTCAAATCTCCTGTTTCTCCAGGCACATCCAGCCTTCTGAACCTGCGCTTAGATTTTAAGAACACAGTTTTAGGGATATCCACACACAATGCAGGTTAATAAACAGGGAGATCATTATCTTTTTACCTCTGCACTAGCTAGGTCCAATTTCACCCAAGGATATCTTTTGTTTTGTAGCACGTGAGGCTGCCAGGGGATGACGTTGTCTAAATCCATTTTCAATGTTTTCTTTTTAACAGTTAATATATTTCCAGGATGCTAGTCCATTTCTTTCTAAAAGGTTCCTAGGACACTCATTGAAAAGTCAAAAGCAATGAACTTAAAATAGCAAGGGATTGCTATTTTGTTGGAGAAGAACGACACCCTTTGTATCGAAGTGGGGAATTACAGACTGTGGTCACCCTCTGCACAGTGTCTCTTTGTCAAGTAATACACACCAAAAAAAAAAATAATACAGATGGGAAAATATTGTGCACTGTCAGATCTTGGAAACGGCCAAAAGATTTTTCCTCACCAATGTCTTGTCGATGACTTTCACATTCTGGCACCCTGAAAAAATAATGCATACATTTAATATGAAATGAATGCAATAATAATCAGGCAGGTAATCGTTTTCCCAAGGAATGTAAAACTTGACAAATGTAAGGTTTATGATTCAAGGTAAGCTTGCCAAATCTTATGTGGCATGAGACCATTTTTATTACCTAAACAGTCCTTAACACAAAATGACTGGCACATATTTTTATTAACACAAAGAGTATATTCTTTTCTGCCACATTTAATAGAGAGTCAGTGGCTGAAAGCTCTCTTTTAGGATATGTCTGTAGCAAATTAAAATGCAGAGTGAGGATCCAGAGAATGGCGTTCTTCTCACTGATGCTGTGTCCACACAGCCTCAGCTCAGGAGAGTGTAGACCACTGATCTCCAGAATTCTATCTGTGGGGACAATCTGAGTGACACGAATCACAGAAAAGGAAGCCCTCATTACTTTCAGAAGTGGGGGAGGTGATAATTGACTCATGGTGATTCTTTGCATCTAGAGGTCCATTCTGAGTCAAATTCAGTCACTAGGAATAATGGTGATTATTTACTTGTTCGTTCCTTCAGCAAATACTTATTATTTACGTGCTATGCACGGCTCTAGACACTGGGGATACTGCAGTAAAGATAACAAAGATCCCTGCCTCAGGGTTCTTACTTCCAGAGAGGAAACAGAAAATACATAATGCATGTAATTAAAAAATTAATTATGTGATAGATTATCTATAGAAGGTGTTAGGTGTTATGGAAAAATAATGAAATAGTAACAGGGAAAAAAACTGGAAGTTGAGTGGGTGGAGGACAAATTGCCATTTTAAATACGGTGGTCTGGATGGGACACTGTGAGAAAGTAGGATGTAAGTGAGACTTGAAGGACATGGGAGAGTTAGCCACGTAGATATCTGGGGAATGAGCGTCCAGGTAGGAGGCGCGGCCAAGGCCAAAGCCCTAAGGCTGAAATATGTCTGACATGGTCAAGGATAATCAAGGAGGCAAATGTGGCCTGGGTGGAATAAGCAAGAGTGAGAGTGGGAGGAGCTGAAGTCAGAGAGGTGACAGAGGTCAATCACATAAGACCTCGTAGACCATCGTAAAGACTTCAGCATTTACTCTGAATAAATTGAGAGCCATTGGAGGGTTCTGATCAGAAGAGTGATATGACCTGAGTTCATGTTTAAAAGGATAGTCCTGATGCTGTGATCAGAATAGACTGGGACAGGGATGGAAGCAACGATAGACAGGCTGACCCGAAATTCCCTAGGAAAGAGAGACAACGATGGGAAGGATACACAGGAAGACCATCACAATATCCAAGAAGAAGAAAGATCATGAAGGCTCCAGACAGGCTGGTGGCAGAGGAGGTGGTGAGTAGGTCTCTTTTACAGAAAGCACCTCTGTGGATGTGAGGGTATGAGAGACAAAAGGAGTCAAGAGTGACTTAAGATTTTTGATCTGAGCAACTGAGATAATAGTATTAACATGAACTGAGACTGGAGAGTTGGAAGGTAGAGCAGGTTTAAAGGGGAAAGTTGGCAGTTTAGTTTTAGACAGGTAGACTTTGAGATGCCCCTTAGACATCCAGATGGAGCTGTTGACTAGCCAGTTAGATTTCTCATTCATGTGTTAAGAGAGGAGGAAGGGTTCAATGTAGTGTTCACCATTAAGGTACTAGTAAGACTCACCAAAATATCCCTGAGAAGACTGTCAAAGGCTAAGTGACCACTCCAGACAGCACACACTGTGGAGTTTCTCCGTCCAGAGAGCACTCTGCACTACAGCTGTGAGTATGCAGCCAACGTTAAATTGAATTACACTCCAAATGATTCCATCCTCTTCCCCTTCAAATTCACTTCTCTCCACCAAGGAGCCTGGCCTAAAGACACCCAGAAGAAAAGAAGTTGTAAATGAGAGTACCAAGTCTTACCACTCAGAGCCATGGCCAACCAGAATTCTTCCTTCAGTATCTCAAGGACATCCTGAACGCCTTTCTCTCCCTAAGCAAATAGAAGACACAGATCTTTTGAGTAAGTCAGTCTGAATGGTTTCACAGATTTATTTCACAGTTGAGTCATCCTGTTTTATATATTTATTGCTTTGTCCTCTCATTACCTGCAAAGCCAGGCCCCAAATGATCGGTCTCCCCACAAACACAGCCTTGGCTCCCAGGGCCAGAGCTTTCAGAATATCGGTCCCCTTCCGTACACCCCCATCCAGGAAGACTTCCACCTTCCCTTCCACAGCCTCCACAATTTCTGGCAGAACGTCAATCTGTGGAGACAAGAGGTCAGTAAAGTGATACTATGCATGCTGAATTGTTCTCCAATTCAACTTCCTCAGGCCACCAACCACCTGACAGGGCTTAGAGTGAAAGAGGCTAGGTTTAGAATCAACAGTAAAGCTATTCCCTCCTAAAATAAGAGGTGCAAATGCTAGTAATAAAAAACCAACTAAATTTGGAACTGACTTATTTTTCTATCAAAATCCAAGGGTTTTATTCTATTCCTGATATTCAAATTCAAATATCATGATCCAAAAAATATATAAACACAATTTAAAAGCACGTAATGATCTTAAAAGACACAGAGCTGTTTTTTCATTAAACACATAAATATAAATGAATTATCTTGCTCATATAAATTATTCTGAACATTATTTACTCATTGAAAAATGAGTTGTTAAAATTCATACTCAGGTTGTGGTAGAAGAAATGGTATATAAAAATGCAAACACCACCAGTCACAGAAAATCTTAGTCTCTGATTTTCCCATCCAAAATACGGGAATATGTACAATAATGTAGCAAATATATATAATAATATAGGAAACATCCAGCTGTACATTAGAGAATTCTCCCTGATAACATTTTTCTTGCCTTTAAGGAAAATGACCACATGAAACTTGAAGATCCTCATCTTGATTGGCAATTGATGATAGGCTTATATCAGCACTAGAGAATATAAGATCCTCATTGAGGTCGATCTGGTATATTGCACTATTGTTCTTAATTCTTCACACCACTTTGAACCCACTTTTTCCAAGACCACTTGGCAGTGTTTCCTACTAAAAGAAACAGAGTGCACTTGCCACTACTCGACAGTGGCCTTGGCCTTGCAACTACTTTGGCCAATGACACTTGAGCAGAGGTGGCAGAGTGCCGTTTCTGGGCATAAGCCTTAAGAGACCTCGTGCATTTCAATTTTCTCCTGCACCTTGCATGGGAGGAGAATCCCCCAGGCAGTGCTTTCCCTTTAGCTAGACCCAGAGAAAATATTCAGCAAGCAGAGCTGCCCCATCCAAGCCCAGCTGGACCTGAAACTTGGAGCACAGCCATCTAACCAGTACCAAATCTAGATCGGCAGACCCCCAGTTGACACAAAGATTCATGGGAATAAAGACTCTGTTGATTTAAATCACTGAGTTTTTAATCTTTGTTTTCTAGCTCATAACGTTGGCTAATAGCCAACAATTTTAATAGCTAGTAACTGATACAATTGGCTACTTTGATGTGAATCTTTGCACTTGAGGGTGGAAACAATCCTCAAGGTGACCTGTAGATCAAAATCTGTAGAAATTATCCACTTTCATCCCCAAGTATTTAAATATAAAATTAAGTCCATACATTCAAGTGCAGTTTTTCTAGAAATAATTGTGCTGAAATCACTCAAAAGCTTTCCCACTTCTCCCCTAAAATTTTAGAGGCTCAACTTAAAGAGAGTTTTGTGTAAAAGGTTGAAGACCAAACCTGACTACAGATTTGGAGGAAGTGAAGGCAACAGTTGGAGCAGGGCCCCTAAAACGTTTGGCAGGTAGTGTGATTTTCCCCTTTTCCTTTTGGCTTTTCTGCCTGGCCAAACATGCTTTGGATCCATTTACATACGTCCCTTTACCTATACATAGTCCTCTTTTTACAGTCAGGCAAGTTACATCAACATATAAATGCTACAATTTCCAAGTGATGATGCAAGCTATAATTAAGCATATTTCCCCATTTGAAACCAAAACCAAAGAAAAATATTAGCTAGCTTGGGTTCAATACACATTTTCACAGTCACGCAAATCAAGTCTGTTTAGGATATTTCCAATGCCCAAACTAGCCTAAAAAATAAACTAATAAGGTACTTAAAATGTGAATCCTGGGTTATAAAATTTAGTCCAGATTGGTGTTTCCTGTGTCCTTGGACAAGGATGTTCTATCCATAGCTGAGCATTTCTATCCTCCCTTTCTTCTTTCTGGAGCTGCAGTTTTACTGTGTATATATTATGCAGAATAATTCTGATCAGAGCAGATTAAATAAGTAAATGTAGTAGAAAAATCCACTATTTTATGACTGTTCTGTTTCCCTTTTTTTCAGCTTGCTACACATCTAAGAGACAATTCATTTCAGCTTTTCTTTCCTTAAAGGTTCTTTAGACAACTAATTTCAGGCTTATCTCCAGCAGAGTTAATCTACAGGAAAATACGGTAAGATTCCAATGTACTACTACTCACTCATCCATCCATTCATTGATTTTTTTTTAACATCTTTATTGGAGTATAATTGCTTTACAATGGTGTATTATTTTCTGCTTTATAATGAAGTGAATCAGCTATACATATACATATATCTCATTCATTGATTTATCAAACACTTTATTGATTACCTGGCAGATTCCAGGCATTATGCCAGGCAGTTTAAGGAATCCAAAATGAATCCCACAGGGATCTGACTCCCAAAGAGCTCCCCTCTTTCCTGTTCCTGCTCAAGGTACACACTTCCAGGTCCCCCCTGTCCCACAAAACTTCCACTCACAGGGGGCTTCCATCTTTCTACATTCTTATAGCATCCAGTCCTATACTCTTGATTTCCAAACCAAAGCAGTTGAGCACAAACAAAAACAGAAAAGCCAGAGGTGCTTTAGTTAACAGTGAAGGAGACAGATTCCAGGCCATTGCCCACAAGTCCTCCTCTGACTCTCTACCCATCACGCTTCACCAGGCAGCCCTGCCTGGGGGTGGGGATGTGAGTTCTACTAAGCACGTTTAGAAAATCACTGGTCCATATAGGTCTGGCGATTGTTTGCAACTGTAAAAATGACTGCAACTATTTCCTTCCCTATCTCCATTTCCTTGCAACATGACATTTCCGCTTCTCCCATCATGAGGGAGAAATGGGGCCAGAAGAGTCTACTTCCTCACCCCTTGAATCTAAACCAGCCTTGTGACTTGCTTTCACCAATAGAACAAGAGAGAAGTGACAGTGTGCCTGTTCTAAGCCTAGAGCTCAAGAGGCTTTGCATATTTCCACTTGCTCTCTAGGAAACCAGGCCACCTAATATGCTAGATGTGAGACGATGCAGAGTCATCCCTGCTGATGTCATCCTACACTAGTCTGCCCTAGTAGACCCAGCAATGGACCACATACGCATATGAGTGAGCCCAGCCAGGACCAGAAAAACCTCCCAGTGGATATCAGCTCAAATTGCCAACACACAAAGTTGTGACATGAATAAATGGCTGTTGGATTTTAGCCAGTAAATTTCAGAGTGGTTTGTTACACAGCAAAAGCTAACTGATATATCAAGTGTCTCTCAGAGGTAGAATTTCATGAATTCCTTTCAGAAGGAAAAATGAAAGATCTCATAGAATATGCCCAAGGACTCAACTTTAGAAACACTGATTTAACAACTCAAAGTTTATTTTCTGAAAAGGTTTTACAGTTGAGAATTTTGACTAGAAAGGAATGTCATATTTTTAAGTTTAAGGTATTTTGGGTCCAGTTAGCATCAAAACAAAAATGAAAAAAGAATTCTCCTAGGGTTCAAAGACTCCAGAGAATTTGTCTTTAGACCCCAGTTTGAGATGTTCCAGTACTGTGGATTTTGGAAATTGATTTGATTCTGCCATATCATTCGCTAATTACTCCAAGACAAGTCTTGGCCACATTATTACCTTCAGGGTAAGGATCTTAACATGAACTTATTTTTAAACTCTTTGCTGTAGCAGGGGTCTGGCAGTGGTTCTTGGTAGCGTTGCATTAAGATGGACTTAAGTCAAACTCCTGTTCTAGGACTCCTAATGATAAGTATTTCTCCATACAAAGAAACTCTGTGATTTATAGAAATGTAGAAATCATATAATCCAGATGTTCTATTTTTGCAACCAACACAACGTTATGAAGAGGCTCAGGCTGAAAAGTTTGAGCAACTTGCTCACCCAGCTCTCACCCCTCAGAGGAGGCAAGACAAGGACTTGAACCCAAAACTCTGGGTTCATTTCAATGCTCTGCCAGTGAAATCATGTTGCCTCTTTGGCTCTGAATTATGATGTCACAGAATGTGCAGGAGAGCAAGTCCTTCTGTGTATCTACTGAAAAGTTCTACACCACAGCATCCTCCAAGCCTTTTGCCACACACCTCAAAATCACCATACTGAGAGAAAAGCACCTTCACTATAAACTCAATACTGTTTCACATTCCTCTCATTGTCATGCACCTTAAATTTGCTCTAAAGTAGGAGGCAAAACTCAAGCAAGCATCTCCTCTCATGTACACATCATGCAAAGGAGAGGGTAATTGTTTTTCTTAAAATAGTCTCTGAGACCACAACTCAAAAAACTCTTTTAGATAAGTTTCCATATTCCCTCAGCCAGAAGGAAATAAATCACACCATTTAGATATTTTCCCCTTAAAATCTAGTTAGATTTGATTTCAGTAGATTTAAATTTTATTTTTAGAAAACAAACTGAATTTGGCCTGCACACTAAGTCTACATCTTCATACAAAAGAGAGTCATAAATCAGCGGAAAAGCCTTGAACTGTGACCATCTTCTCCCTGCCCAAAGGAGCTCTTCACCCTCCACTGCAGGTAATGTTTAATATCACCTAAAAAGATGGGTCTTTATAAGTAATGCTGAATTGGAAAGAGCTGACAACTTCCAATTTTATGATTTTAATTATTGACTGCGTGCAAAGACTTGATTCATTCCTATCATTAGCCCATTAGTGCTTCACGAAAAAGTCTGAGTGCAAATGCGTATACCCAATAGCTCCCTGTCATCATTCAATCTGCCCTAACCTACACAGCATCCGTGGCTTTAGCTAAATCAGCCTGCTAGTTTAATGCAACAGTAATCCACTACTACTTTACTAAATTATTTGAATAAATTCAAATATTCATCCCAATTAAAGCCATCCACTATTAACTATGACTAAATGGTTCTGACAAAAGGGGGAAATGCATATGATGATCCAGCTCAGAAATGATGGCCTAGGAAGTCCATTCACATTATTTTGTAGATACATATTTATTTAAGTTTTGTTACATGATGCTAGCTTACTTTGCCTATGATAGATAATTGAGATTATAGAACACTAAAGTTTAAAGGCACCAAAGAAGTAATCTAATTGATTTTTAAACTTTAAAAGATGAAAAAACTGAAATTCGGAGGGACTATTGAGTCCTTCTGCCCCATAGCAGGTCAGGCCCTTCTCTCTTTCCTTGGCTCTCATAATTATGTGGGCCACCTCATTGATCTTCCTGTCCCCTGTAATGCCACAGTCCAATTTGTGATACTCGTTGCTGCTAACTCAGGGCTTTGCTATTGCATATTCAATGACATAATATTAAAGGACCTCCTCCCAGACCTCTCCTAGCAGGTGTATTTCCCAGGACTCCCGACTCCCACCAGGTAGTGCAAACAAAATGGATTCCTTGGTATTCCCCAAACACATCTCACTCTTTCCCATTCCACTTTTAGACTCACACTCGTAAAAACAGGGGTCCACATGAGAACAGAGCAGAGGTGAAAGGCAACTGCAGTCCCATTGCCTCATCTAAAAGAATCTTGGTCATGTTCCCACAAGTGGACAGCCTGTAAGGGGACCCCACCCCACTCCACCTACAGCTTCTGGCCTCCATTCTAGATCATGGATCCATGAAATCCACCCCTAGATATGTGTCTGCTTCCATGACTTTTGGTCCACTTCTGGGCCCACCAATCCTTGATCTTAAAATCAACCCCTGGTTGGACTCCTTGGCTCTTGGCCTTTTTGGAGCTAATTGCTCTCCTTTACAGTTTTAACTCCATCCCAAATCATTCCAACCAGCTTAGTTTACTTTTATATCTGGATTCTGGACTCTTATTTGCCTAGCATAGTGTGTACAGTGTATACAAAACATAGATTCACATTGGATCTCCTGGGTAGCTGTCAAAAATACTAGTGCCTCTGCCTCCCCTGGTCCTGCAAGATTCTGATGGATGGATCTAGGGTGCAGCCTGGGAATTAGGATTCTTTACAGTTTCCCAGGTGATTCCAATATGCAGCCAAGGTAGTTCACAGCTCCAACAGAGTAGCTTGTTTGCAGCAGACATCTCCTCACCTGGACCACAGGATTTCTACCTCCTTTCCCCACCTGCCCTCACTCTGCAGTTCTTCAACTCCCACCTCCAGGAAACTCATGGCATATTTTCTTTCATACTCCAATTTATAATATACTTATTGGTATATTTATGAAAACAGGAATAATCCCTGCCTACTAATGGCTTGGTATTTAACACAGACTTTTATAAGTTTACAAATAAATAGACCGAATAGTGATCTAATTTAGGTAGTTACTTGCCACTAAACTTAAAATCTGAGCTCTTACCTATATTCATACATATTTTACCTTGAGTATTCACACAAAAATATATACACAAGGAAAGGCAGTCATAGAGATAGCCAAAAGTGGGATAGAAATGGGAATACCAGTTGAGGCATTTGCCAAAACTCACAGTGGCTGGCACCCCGTCGAGCTGTCGACCCCCATGATTTGACACCAAGATCCCGTCCAAACCATGTTTAACTGCCTCCCTGGCATCATCACCTAGAAAGAGCAAGACAACCATTGTATGGAAAAGGCAACTTAATAAAGGCTTGAGTTCTGAGGCCAAAGCATCCCAGTCAAAGGGAGCCTGACCTCATACATACGTATCTTGCTTGGAAATTTTAACACAGAAATACACTCAAGGGTTAAATCTGGAATTATAGTGATGGCTTCTTTGGCCAAAAAAGGTTAACACTTAGAACAATTTAATGATAAAATAGAATTATCAATAGACAGAAAATTGACATGCAGTTAAAAATGTATTTATCCTGAAAAGTAAATACTCTTGCTAAGTAATTTTGTTATTAACAAGATCATATTATTTAGCATTTAATATAAATATTCCTCTACAATTTAATAACATAAAAGAACATCCAAGTAGCAAGCACTTTCAGTACAACAGGTGATGAACAAGTCTATTTCCAAAACATTCCTTAATATAAAGATATAACTTTAATAATTATTTTAAGTAATAGTGTTCTATAATTAAATGTATTTTTCCCATTGAAATATACAAAAATGTAATATTAAAATTATATGCTACACCTCTAATCATGCTTCAAAATATATTGGTTTCTGAAAATATAGTTAAATAATAGATTAACATTTTCTTAAATCAGTTTCCAACTTTTTTTATACTTTATATTTTAACTATTATTTTCAATATTCTCCCAATAAAAAACATTTTCTAACAGAATTACAAAAATAACACTGGTTCTCCAATTTAACACTCAAAGATAGTCCAAGGTTGTAGTGAAATCAGATTTTGGAAACTTAAGCAGATAGATACAGAACATTGTATATATTCATAAATTCAGCAATGGAGATCAAAGGCAGACCTGACAAGAATAATAAAAAAAGATTCACAGGAGAATTTATAATTCTGGTTGTTTGAAAGTTTTATGCTAAATCACCATCTTCCAAACTGTGTTTCATGGAATACTGCTTTTTAAATGTTCCCATTTTTCAAAATAATGCTAGAAATATTTTTCTTCTAAAATTATAGGTACATGGAAATGTAAACCCATGTGGTATAGACTGAATATTTGTGTCCTTAAAAATTCACATGATCTAGATTGGTCCAAGATAGCAGAGTAGAAGGATGTGCATTCACTCCCCCTTGTGAGAGGACCAGAATCACAACTAACTGCTGAACAATCATCGACAGGAAGACACTGGAACTCACCAAAAAAATACTCCACATACAAGGACAAAGGAGAAGCCACCAGAAGATGGTAGGAAGGGTGCAATCACAATAAAATCAAATCCCATAACTTCTGGGTGGTTGACTCACAAACAGAAAAACAATTATACCATAGAAGTCCACCCACAGGAGTGAAGGTTCTGAGCCCCATGTCAGGCTTCCCAACCATGGGAGGAGGAATTCCCAGAGAAGCAGGCTTTGAAGTTAACTGGGATTAGATGGCAGGACTTTGACAGGTCTGGGGGAAACAGAGACTCCACTCATGGAGGGCACACACAAAGTAGAGTGCACATCAGGACACAGGGGGAAGGAACACTGACCCTATAGGAGACTGGATCAGACCTACCTGCTTGTGTTGGAGGGTCTTCTGCAGAGGCAGGGGGTGGCTGTGGCTCACCACAGGGACATGGACACTGGCAGCAGAAGTACTAGGAAGCACTCCTTGGTGTGAGCCCTCCCAGAGTCCACCATTAGCCCCACCAAAGGGTCTGTAGGCTCCAGTGCTGAGTCATCTCAGACTGAACAACCAACAGGGGGGAACTCAGCCCCACCCATCAGCAGACCAGCAGATTAAAGTTGTATTGAGCTCTGCACACAAGAGCAATGCCCAGCTGAACCCACCACCAGTCCCTTCCATCAGGAAGCTGGCATAAGCCACTTAGACAGCCTCATCCACTAGAGATCAGACAGCAGAAGCAAGAAGAACGACAATCCTGCAGCCTGTGGAACAAAAACCATATTCACAGAAAGATAGACAAAATGAAAAGGCAGAGGACTATGTACCACATGAGGGAACAAGATAAAACTCCAGAAAAACAACTAAATGAAGTGGAGATAGGCAACCTTCCAGAAAAGAATTGAGAATAATGATAATGAAGGTGATCCAAAACCTTGGAAAAAGAATGGAGGCAAAGGTTCAGAAGATGCCAGAAATGTTTAACAAAGACCTAGAAGAATTAAAGAACAAACAAACAGAGAGGAACAATACAATAACTGAAATGAAAAATACACTAGAAGGAATCAATAGCAGAATAACTGAAGTAGAAGAATGGATAAGTGGCCTGGAAGACAGAATGGTGGAATTCACTGCCATAGAACAGAATAAAGAAAAAGAATGAAAAGAAATGAAGACAGCCTAAGAGACCTCTGGGACAGCATTAAACGAACCAACATTCACATTATAGGGGTCCCAGAAGCAGAAGAGAGAGAGAAAGGACCCAAGAAAATATTTGAAGAGATTATAGTTGACAACTTCCATAACATGGGAAAGGAAATAGTCACCCAAGTCCAGGAGGTGTAGAGAGTCCCAGGCAGGGTAAACCCAAGGAGAAACACACCGAGACACAAAGTAATCAAATTAAAGACAAAGAAAAATTATTAAAAGCAACAAGTGAAAAATGACAAACAAAATACAAGGGAAGAGGCTGAACAGGATGATGGCAGAAGAGTAAGACGCAGAGATCACCTTCCTCCCCACAGATACACAAGAAATACATTTACTTGTGGAACAACTCCTACAGAACACCTACTGAATGCTGGCAGAAGACCTCAGACCTCCCAAAAGGCAAGAAAGTCCCCACGTACCTGGGTAGGGCAAAAGAAAAAAGAATAAACAGAGACAAAAGGATAGGGACGGGACCTGCACCAGTGGGAGGGAGCCGTAAAGGAGGAGAGGTTTCCACACACTAGGAAGCACCTTCGCGGGCAGAGACTGCGGGTGGTGGAGAGGGAAAGCTTCGGAGCTATGGAGGAGAGCACAGCAACAGGGCTGCGGAGGGCAAAGCGGAGAGATTCCTGCACAGAGGATCGGTGCCGACTGGCACTCACCAGCCCGAGAGGCTTGTTGTCTCACCTGCCAGGGTGGGCGGGGCTGGGAGCTGAGGCTCTGGCTTCGGTCGGAGCGCAGGGAGAGGACTGGGGTTGGCAGCGTGAACACAGCCTGCAGGGGATTAGTGCACCATGGGTAGCCGGGAGGGAGTCCGGGGAAAAGTCCTGACCTGCTGAAGAGGCAAGAGACTTTTTCTTCCCTCTTTGTTTCCTCGTGTGCAAGGAGAGGGGATTAAGAGTGCTCCTTAAAGGAGCTCCAGAGACGGGCGCGAGCCGCAGCTAACAGCGCGGACCCCAGAGAAGGGCATGAGACGCTAAGGCTGCTGCCGCCGCCACCAAGAAGCCAGTGTGCGAGCACAGGTCACTATCCACACCCCGCTTCCAGGGAGCCTGTGCAGCCCACCACTGTCAGGGTCCCGGGATCCAGGGGGGACAACTTCCACGGGAGAACGCATGGCACGCCTCAGGCTGGTGCAATGTCCCACCAGCCTCTGTCACCGCAGGCTCGCCCTGCACTCCGTACCACTCAATCCCCCTGGCCTGAGTGAGCCAGAGTTCCCGAAGCAGCTGCTCCTCTAACCCCGTCCTCTCTGAGCGAAGAACAGACACCCTCCGGTGACCTACATGCAGAGGCGGGGCCAAATCCAAAACTGAGCCCTGGGAACAGTGAGAACAAAGAAGAGAAAGGGAAATCTCTCCCAGCAGCCCCAGAAGCAGTGGATTAAAGCTCCACAATCAACTTGATGTACCCTGCCTGCACCTGTGGAATACATGAATATACAGTGATCCCAAATTGAATACATGAATATACAGTCATCCCAAATTGAAGAGGTGGACTTTGAGAGCAAGATTTATTATTTTTTCCCCTTTTCCACTTTTTGTGAGTGTGCATGTGTAGGCTTCTGTGTGAGATTTTGTCTGTATAGCTTTGCTTCCACCATTTGTCTTAGGGTTCTATCCGTCCGTGTTTTTGTTTTGTTTTGTTTTGTTTTTTGGGGGTTTTTAAAAATTTTTTCTGAATAATTACTCTTTATTTTAATTATTTTATTTTATCTTACTTTAATTTATATTATTTTATCTCTTTCTTCCTACCTTTCTTCCTTCTCATCTTCCTCCTTCCCTCCCTCCTTTCTTTCTTTCTTTCTTTCTTTATTTATTTATTTCTACTTTTTCTTCCTTTTCTTCTGAGCCATGTGGATGAAAGTCTCTTGGTGCTGCAACCAGGAGTCAGTGCTGTACCTCTAAGGTGGGAGAGCCAACTTCAGGAACTGGTCCACAAGAGACCTCCCATGTCCACATAATACCAAATGGTGAAAATCTCCCAGAGATCTCCATCTCAACACCAGCTCCCAGCTTCACTCCACGACCAGCAAGCTACAGTGCTGGATATCCTATGGCAAACAACTAGCAAGACAGGAACACAACCCCACCTATTAGCAGAGAGGCTGCCTAAAATCCTAATAAGCCCACAGACACCCCAAAACATACCACTGGACGTTGAACTGCCCACCAGAAAGACAAGATCTAGCCTCATCCACCAGAATACAGGCACTAGTTCCCCCCACCAGGAAGCCTACACAACCCACTGAACCAACTTTAGCCAATGGGGACAGACACCAAAAACAACAGGAACTACGGACCTGTAGCCTGCAAAATGGAGACCCAAAACACAGTTATATAAGCAAAATGAGAAGACAGAAAAACACACAGCAGATGAAGGAGCAAGAAAAAAACCTACCAGCCCTAAGAAATGAAGAGGAAATAGGCAGTCTCCCTGAAAAAGAATTCAGAATAATGATAGTAAAGATGATCCAAAATCTTGGAAATAGAATAGACAAAATGCAAGAAACATTTAACAAGGAACTAGAAGAACTAAAGATGAAACAAGCAATGATGAACAACACAATAAGTGAAATTAAAAATACTCTAGATGGGATGAATAGCAGAAAAACTGAGGCAGAAGAACGGATAAGTGACCTGGAAGATAAAATAGTGGAAATAACTACTGAAGAGCAGAATAAAGAAAAAAGAATGAAAAGATCTGAGGACAGTCTCAGAGACCTCTGGGACAACATTAAATGCACCAACATTCGAATTATAGGGGTCCCAGAAGAAGAAGAGAAAAAGAAAGGGACTGAGAAAATATTTGAAGAGATTATAGTTGAAAACTTCCCTAATATGGGAAAGGAAATAGTTAATCAAGTCCAGGAAGCACAGAGAGTCCCATACAGGATAAATCCAAGGAGAAATACACCAAGACACATATTAATCAAACTGTCAAAAATTAAATACTAAGAAAACATATTGAAAGCAGCAAGGGAAAAACAACAAATAACACACAAGGGAATCCCCATAAGGTTAACAGCTGATCTTTCAGCAGAAACTCTGTAAGCAAGAAGGGACTGGCAGGACATATTTAAAGTATGAAGGAGAAAAACCTACAAACAAGATTACTCTACCCAGCAAGGATCTCATTCAGATTTGAAGGAGAAATTGAAACATTTACAGAGAAGCAAAAGCTGAGAGAGTTCAGCACCACCAAACCAGCTTTACAACAAATGATAAAGGAACTTCTCTAGGCAAGAAACACAAGAGAAGGAAAAGACCTAAAATAACAAACCCAATACAATTAGGAAAATGGGAATAGGAACATACATATTGATAATTACCTTAAATGTAAATGGATTAAATGATCCCACCAAAAGACACAGACTGGCTAAATGGAAACAAAAACAAGACCCATATATATGCTGTCAAAAAGAGACCCACTTCAGACCTAGAGACACATACAGACTGAAAGTAAAAGGATGGAAAAAGATATTCCATGCAAATGGAAACCAAAAGAAAGCTGGAGTAGCAATTCTCATATCAGACAAAATATACTTTAAAATAAAGACTATTAGAAGTGACAAAGATGGACACTACATAATGATCAAGGGATCAATCCAGGAAGAAGCTATAACATTTGTAAATGTTTATGCACCCAATATAGGAGCACCTCAATACATAAGGCAAATACTAACAGCCATAAAAGGGGAAATCGACAGTAACACATTCATAGTAGGGGACTTTATCACCTCACTTTCACCATTGGACAAATCATCCAAAATGAAAAGAAATAAGGAAACACAAACTTTAAATGATACATTAAAAAAGATGGACTTAATTGATATTTATAGGACATTCCATCCAAAAACAACATAATACACATTTATCTCAAGTGCTCATGGAACATTCTCCAGGATAGATCATATCTTGGGTCACAAATCAAGCCTTGGTAAATTTAAGAAAATTGAAATTGTATCAAGTATCTTTTCCGACCACAACGCTTTGAGACTAGATATCAATTACAGGAAAAGATCTGCAAAAAAAACAAACACATGGAGGCTAAACAATACACTACTTAATGACGAAGTGATAACTGAAGAAATCAAAGAGGAAATTAAAAAATACCTGGAAACAAATGACAATGGAGACACAATGACCCAAAATCTATGGGATGCAGCAAAAGCAGTTCTAAGAGGGAAGTTTATAGCAGTACAATCCTACCTTAAGAAACAGGAAACATCTTGAATAAACAACATAATCTTGCACCTAAAGCAATTAGAGAAAGAACAACAACAACAACAAAAACCAAAGTTAGCAGAAGGAAAGAAATCATAAAAGATCAGAAATAAATGAAAAAGAAATGAAGGAAATGATAGCAAAGATCAATAAAACTAAAAGCTGGTTCTTTGAGAAGATAAACAAAATTGATAAACCATTAGCCAGACTCATCAAGAAAAAAAGAGAGAAGACTCAAATCAATAGAATTAGAAATGAAAAAGGGGAAGTAAAACCTGATACTGCAGAAATACAAAGGATCATGAGAGATTACTACAAGTAACTTTATGCCAATAAAATGGACAACCTGGAAGAAATGGACAAATTCTTAGAAATGTACAACTTGCTAAGACTGAATCAGGAAGAAATAGAAAATATGAACAGACAAATCACAAGCACTGAAATTGAAACTGTGATTAACTATCTTCCAACATACAAAAGCCCAGAACAAGATGGCTTCCTAGGTGAATTCTATCAAACATTTAGAGAAGAGCTAACACCTATCCTCAAATTCTTCCAAAATATAGCAGAGGGAGGAACACTCCCAAACTCATTCTATGAGGCCACCATCACCCTGATACCAAAACCAGACAAGGATGTCACAAAGAAAGAAAACTACAGGCCAATATCACTGATGAACATAGATGCAAAAATCTTCAACAAAATACTAGCAAACAGAATCCAACAGCACATTAAACGGATCATACACCATGATCAAGTGGGATTTATTCCAGGAATGCAAGGATTCTTCAATATATGCAAATCAATCAACGTGATACACCATATTAACAAACTGAAGGAGAAGAACCATATGATCATCTCAATAGATGCAGAGAAAGCTTTCGACAAAATTCAACACCCATTTACGAGAAAAACCCTGCAGAAAGTAGGCACAGAGGGAACTTTCCTCAACATAATAAAGGCCATATATGACAAACCGAAAGCCAACATTATCCTCAATGGTGAAAAACTGAAAGCATTTCCACTAAGATCAGGAACAAGACAAGGTTGCCCATTGTCACCACTCTTATTCAACATAGTTTTGGAAGTTTCAGCCACAGCAATCAGAGAAGAAAAGGAAATAACAGGAATCCAAATCAGAAAAGAAGAAGTAAAGCTATCACTGTTTGCAGATGACATGATATTATACATAGAGAATCCTAAAGATGCTACCAGAAAACTACTAGAGCTAATCAATAAATTAAGTAAAGTATCAGGATACAAAATTAATGCACAGATATCTCTGGCATTCCTATGCATTAATGATGAAAAATCTGAAAGTGAAATCAAGAAAACACTCCCATTTACCACGGCAACAAAAAGAATAAAACATCTAGGAATAAACCTACCTAAGGAGACAAAAGACCTGTATGCAGAAAATTAAAAGACACTGATGAAAAAATTAAAGATGATACGAATAGATGGAGATATATAACATGTTCTTGGATTGGAAGAAACAGCACTGCGAAAATGACTCTTCTATCCAAAGCAATCTACAGAGTCAATGAAATCCCTATCAAACTACCACTGGCATTTTTCACAGAACTAGAAAAAAAATTTCACAATTTGTAGGGAAACACAAAAGACCCCGAATAGCCAAAGCAACCTTGGGAACGAAAAACAGAGCTGGAAGAATCAGGCTTCCTGACTTCAGATTATACTACAAAGTTACAGTAATCAAGACAGTGTGGTACTGGCACAAAAACAGAAAGATAGATCAATGGAACTGGAGAGAAAGCCCAGAGATAAGCCCACGCACATATGGTCACCTTATCTTTCATAAAGTAGGCAGGAATGTACAGTGGAGAAAGGACAGCCTTTTCAATAACTGGTGCTGGGAAAATTGGACTGCTACATTTTAAAGTATGAGG
Organism: Tursiops truncatus; assembly: GCF_011762595.2. NCBI lineage: Eukaryota > Metazoa > Chordata > Mammalia > Artiodactyla > Delphinidae > Tursiops > Tursiops truncatus. The sequence continues at coordinate 52,274,226 of NC_047048.1, read as the reverse complement.
TGAGATCACTCCCTAACACCATACACAAAAATAACCTCAAAATGGATTAAAGACCTAAATGTAAGGCCAGAAGCTATCAAACTCTTAGAGGAAAACATAGGCAGAACACTCTATGACATAAATCACAGCAAGATCCTTTTTGACCCACCTCCGAGAGAAATGGAAATGAAAACAAAAATAAACAATTGGGAACTAATGAAACTTCAAACCTTTTGCACAGCAAAGGAAGCCATAAACAAGACCAAAAGACAACCCTCAGAATGGGAGAAAATATTTGCAAATGAAGCAACTGACAAAGGATTAATCTCCAAAATTTACAAGCAGCTCATGCAGCTCAATAAAAAAAAAAAAACAACCCAAGCCAAAAATGGGCAGAAGACATAAATAGACATTTCTCCAAAGAAGATATACAGTTTGCCAACAAACACATGAAAGAATGCTTAACATCATTAATCATTAGAGAAATGCAAATCAAAACCACAATGAGATATCATCTCACACCAGTCAGAATGGCCATCATCAAAACATCTAGGAACAATAAATGCTGGGCAGGTGTGAAGAAAGGGAACACTCTTGCACTGCTGGTGTGAATGTGCGTTGGTACAGCCACTGTGGAGAACAGTATGGAGGTTCCTTAAAAAACTACAAATAGAACTACCATATGATCCAGCAATACCACTACTGGGCATATACCCTGAGAAAACCATAATTCAAAAAGAGTCATGTACCAAAATATTCAATGCAGCTCTATTTACAGTAGCCTGGAGATAGAAACAGCCTAAGTGTCCATCATTGGATAAATGGATAAAGAAGATGTGGCACATATATACAATGTAATATTACTCAGCCATAAAAAGAAACGAAATTGAACTATTTGTAATGAGGTGGATGGACCTAGAGTCTTTCATATAGAGTGAAGTAAGTCAGAAAGAGAAAGTGAAATACCGTATGCTAACACATATATATGCAATTTAAGAAAAAAAATGTCATGAAGAACCTTGAAGTAAGACAGGAATAAAGACAAAGACCTACTAGAGAATGGACTTGAGGATATTGGGAGGATGAAGGGTAAGCTGTGACAAAGCGAGAGAGTGGCATGGACACATATACACTACCCAACACAATATAGATAGCTAGTGGTAAGGAGCCACATAGCACAGGGAGATCAGCTTTGTGACTGCCTGGAGGGGTGGGATAGGTAGGGTGGGAGGGAGGGAGACGCAAGAGGGAAGAGATATGGGAACATATGTATATGTATAACTGATTCACTTTGTTATAAAGCAGAAACTAACACACCATTGTAAAGCAATTATACTCCAATCAAGATGTAAAAATAAATAAATAAATAAACAAAAATACAAGGGAACTCCCATAAGGTTAACAGCTGATTTCTCCGCAGAAACTCTATAAGCCAGAAGGAAGTGGCATGATATATTTAAAGTGATGTAAGGGAAGAACCTACAACCCAGATTATTCTACCCAGCAAGGATCTTATTCTGGTTCAACAGAAAAATGAAAAGCTTTACAGACAAGCAAAAGCTAAAAGAATTCAGCACCACAAAACCAGCTCTACAACAAAGGTTAAAGGAACTTCTCTAAGTGGGAAACACAAGAGAAGAAAGGGACCTACAAAAACAATCCCAAAACAATTAAGAAAATGGTAATAAGGACATACATATCGATAATTGCTTAAAAGTGAATGGATTAAATGCTCCAACCAAAAGACACAGGCTTGCTGAATGGATACAAAAGCAAGACCCATATATATGCTGTCTACAAGAGACCCAGTTCAGACCTAGGCAGACATACAAACTGAGTGTGAGGGGGTGCAAAAAGATATTCCATGTAAATGGAAATCAAAAGAAAGCTGGAGTAGCAATACTCATATCATATAAAATAGACCTTAAAATAAAGAATGATACAAAACACAAGGAAGGGCACTCCATAATGATCAAGGGACCAATCCAAGAAGAACATATAACAATTATAAATATATATGCACCCAACATAGGAGCACCACACTACATATGGCGACTGCTAACAAATATAAAAGAGGAAATCAGCAATAACACAATAATAGTGGGGGACGTTAGCACCTCACTTACACCAATGGAGAGATCTTCCAGACAGAAAATTAATAAGGAGACACAGCTTTACATGACACAGTAGACCAGATAGATTTAATTGATATTTATAGGACGCACCATCTGAAAATTGCAGAATACACTTTCTTCTCAAATGCACGTGGAACATTCTCCAGGATAGATCACATCTTGGTCACAAATCAAGGCTTGGTAAATTTAAGAAAATTGAAATCATATCAAGCATCTCTTCCGACAACAATGCTATGAGATTAGAAATAAATTACAGGTGAAAAAACGTAAAACACACAAACACATGGAGGTTAAACAATACATTACAAAATAACCAATGGATCACTGAAGAAATCAAAGAGGAAATAAAAAAGTACCTAGAGACAAATGACAATGAAAACAAGATGATTCAAACCTATGGGATGCAGCAAAAGCAATTCCAAGAGGGAAGTTTATAGCAATACATTCCTACCTCAAGAAACAAGAAATATCTCAAATAAACAAACAACCTTTACAGCTAAAGGAACTAGAGAAAGAAGAACAAGCAAAACCCAAAGTTAGTATAAGGAAAGAAATCACAAAGATCAGAGCAGAAAAAAATGAAATAGAAACAAAGAAAATAATAGCAAAGATCAATAAAACTAAAAGCTGGTTCTTTGAGAAGTTAAACAAAATTGATAAACCTTTAACAAGACTCAGCAAGATAAAGAGAGAGAGGACTCAAATCAATAAATTAGAAAAAGAAGTTACAACTGGCAAAGCATCCTAAGAGACTACTGCAAGCAACTCTATGCCAATAAAATGGACAACCTGGAAGAAATAGAAAAATTCTTAGAAAAATATAACCTTCCAAGACTGAACCATGAAGAAATAGAAAATATGAACAGACCAATCACAAGTAATGAAATTGAAACTGTGATTAAAAATCTTCCAACAAACAAAAGTCAAGGACCAGATGGCTTCACAGGTGAATTTTTCAAAATTTAGAGAAGAGCTAACACCCATCCTTCTCAAACTCTTCCAAAAAATTGTGGGGGGAGGACCCCTCCCAAATTCATTCTACGAGGCCACCATCACCCTGACATAAAAACCAGACAAAGATAATACAAGAAAAGAAAATTACAGAGTAATATCACTGATGAAAATAGATGCAAAAATCCTCAACAAAATAATAGCATACAGAATCCAACAATACATTAAAAGGATCATACATCATGATCAAGTGGGATTTATCGCAGGGGTGCAAGGATTCTTCAATATATGCAAATAAAACAATGTGATACACCATATTAACAAATTGAAGAATAAAAACCATATGATCATTTCAATAGATGCAGAAAAGCTTCTGACAAAATTCAACACCAATTTATGATAAAAACTCTCCAGAAAGTGTGCATAGAAGGAACCTACCTCAGCATAATAAAGGCCATATACGGCAAACTCACAGCAAACATCATTCTCAATGGTGAAAAACTAAAAGCATTTCCTCTAAGATCAGAAAGAAGACAAAGTTGTCCATTCTCACCACCATTATTCAACATAGTTCTGGAAGTCCTAGTCACGGCAATGAGAAAAGAAAAAGAAATAAAAGTAATCCAAATCAGAAAAGAAAAAGTAAAACTGTCACTGTTTGCAGATGACATGACGCTATGCATAGATTATCCTAAAGATGTCACCAGAAAACTACTAGAGCTAATCAATGAATTTGGTAAAGTTGCAGGATACAATATTAATGCACAGAAGTCTCTTGCATTCCTATACACTAACAACAAAAGATCAGAAAGAGAAATTAAGGAAACAATCCATTTCATCATTGTAGCAAAAATAATAAAATACCTAGGAATAAACCTACCTAAGGAGACAAAAGACCTGTATGCAGAAAACTGTAAGACAGTGATGACAGAAATTAAAGGTGACACAAAAAGATGGCGTGATATACCGTGTTCTTGGATTTGAAGATTCAGTATTGTGAAAATACTATACTACCCAAAGCAATCTACAGATTCAATGAAATCCCTATCAAACTACAAATGGCATTTTTCACAGAACAAGAACAAAAAATTTCACAATTTTTATGGAAACCCAAAAAACCCCAAATAGGCAAAGAAATCTTGAGAAAGAAAAACGGAGCTGGAGGAATCAGGCTCCCAGACTTCAGACTATACTACAAAGCTACAGTAATCAAGACAGTATGGTTTTTGGCACAAAAACAGGACTATAGATCAGTAGAACAGAATATAAAGCCCAGTGGTAAACCCACACACATATGGTCACCTTATCTTTGATAAAGGAGGCAAGAATATACAGTGGAGAAAAGACAACCTCTTCAATAAGTGGTCTGGGACAACTGGACAGCTACATGTAAAAGAATGAAATTAGAACACTCCATAACACGGAACACAAAAATAAACTCAAAATGCATTAGAGACCTAAATGTAAAACCAGACACTATAAAACTCTTAGAGGAAAACATAGGCAGAACACTGTATGACTTACATCACAGCAATTTCCTTTTTGACCCACCTCCTAGGTTATGGAAGTAAAAACAAAAAGAACCCAAATAGGACCTAATGAAACTTAAAAGCTTTTGCACAGCAAAGGAAACTATAAACATGATGAAAAGACAAAACTCAGAATGGGAGAAAATATTTGCAAACGAAGTGACTGACAAAGGATTAATCTCCAAAATATACAAACAGTTCATGCAGCTCAATATCAAAAAAACAAACAACATAATACAAAAATGGGCAGAAGACTTAAATAGACATTTCTCCAAAGAAGATATACAGTTTGCCAACAAGCACATGAAAGGATGCTCAACATCACTAATCATTAGAGAAATGCAAGTCAAAACTACAATGAGGTATCATCTCACACTGGTCAGAATGGCCATCATCAAAAATTCTACAAACAATAAATGCTGGAGAGGTGTGGAGAAAAGGAAACCCTCTTGCACTGTTGATGGGAATGTAAATTGGTACATCCACTAAGGAGAACAGTATGGAGGTTCCTTAAAAAAACTAAAAATAGAACTACCATACAACCCAGCATCCCACTATTGGGCATATACCCCGAGAAAACCATAAGTCAAAAAGAGTCATGTATCCCAGTGTTCATTGAAGCACTATTTACAATAGCCGGGACATGGAAGCAACCTCAGTGTCCATCGACAGATGAATTGATAAAGAAGATATGGCACATATATACAATGGAATATTACTCAGCCATAAAAGGAAATGAAAATGAGTTATTTGTAGTGAGGTGGATGGACCTAGATTCTGTCATACTGAGTGAAGTAAGTCAGAAAGAGAAAAAGAAATATCATATGCTAACACATATATATGGAATCTAAAAAAAAAATTGTTCCTGATGTACCTAGGAGCAGGACAAGAATAAAGACTCAGATGTAGAGAATGGACTTGAGGACACGGGGAGGGGGAAGGGTAAGCTGGGACTAAGTGAGAGAGTGGCATGGACATACACACTACCAAGTGTAAAATAAATAGCTAGTGGGAAGCAGCTGCATAGCACAGGGACATCAGCTTGGTGCTTTGTGTCCCCTTAGAGAGGTGGGATAGGGAGGGTGGGAGGGAGATGCAACAGGGAGGAGATATGGGGGTATATGTTTATGTATAGCTGATTCAGTTTGTTATAAAGCAGAAACTAACACACCATTGTAAAGCAATGATACTCCAATAAAGACGTTAAAAAAAACCAAAACAAACAACAAAACAAAACAAACAAAAAACAGATCGGGAGATATACCATGTTCTTGGATTGGAAGAATCAATATTGTGAAAATGACTATACTACCCAAAGTAATCTACAGATTCAGTGAAATCCCTTTCAAATTACCAATGACATTTTTTACAGAACTAGAACAAAAACTCTTAAAATTTGTATGGAGACACAAAAGACCCCGAATACTCAAAGCAATAGTCAAAGCAATATTTTCTGAGGGGAAAAAACAGAGGTGGAGGAATCAGACTCCCTGAGTCCAAACTAAATTACAAAGCTACAGTCATCAAGACAATATGGTACTGGCACAAAAACTGAAATATAGATCAGTGGAACAGGATGGAAAGCCCAGAGATAAACCCACACACAACTATGGTCAACTAATCTATGACAAAGGAGGCAAGGATATACAATGGAGAAAAGACAGTCTCTTTAATAAGTGGTGCTGGGAAAACTGGACAGCTACATGTAAAAGAATGAACTTAGGACATTCCCTAACACCATACACAAAAATAAACTCAAAATTGATTAAAGACCTAAATATAAGGCCAGATGCTATAAAACTCTTAGAGAAAAACATAGGAAAAACACTCTTTGACATAAATCACAGCAAGATATCTTTTGACCCACCTCCTAAAGTAATGGAAATAAAAACAGAGAAAAAATAAATGGAACCTAATGGTACCTAAAAGTTTTTGCACAGCAAAGGAAACTATAAACAAGACGAAAAGACAACCCTCAAATTGGGAGAAAATATTTGCAAACAAATTAACGGACAAAGATTAATCTCCAAAATATACAAGCATTTCATGCAGTTCAATATTAAAAAAACACAAACAACCCAATCCAAAAATGGGCAGAAGACCTAAATAGACATTTCTCCAAAGAAGACCTACAGATGGCCAAGAAGCACATTAAAAAGTGCTCAACATCACTAATTATTAGAGAAATGCAAATCAAAACTACAATGTGGTATCACCTCACACTAGTTAGAATGGGCATCATCAGAAAATCTAAAAACAACAAATGCTGGAGATGGTGTGGAGAAAAGGGAACCCTCTTGCACTGTTGGTGGGAATGTAAATTGATACAGCCACTATGGAGAAGAGTATGGAGCTTCCTTAAAAAACTAAAAATAGAATTACCATATGACCCAACAATCCCACTACTGAGCATATACCTAGAGAAAACCATAATTCAAAAGGCCACATGCATCCCAATTCTCATTGCAGCACTATTTACAATAGCCAGGTCATGGAAGCAACCTAAATGCCCATTGACAGACAAGTAGATAAAGAAGATGTGGTACATATATACAATGGAATATTACTCAGCCATAAAAAAGAATGAAATTGGATCATTTGTAGAGACATGGATGGACCTAGAGACTGTCATACTGAGTGAAGTAAGTTAGAAAGAGAAAAACAAATATTGTATATTAAATCAAGGCATTCTGAAATGCCTTGTGATGTTAAACTTTCCACTTATATACAAAGAAGAAAGACTAGGGAGCTAATATAGTCTTCTGGAGCTGTTTTGCAAATCAATTTTATTCCTGCCAAGTCTTTGCCTGGAGAAGAAATTCTTGGAACTCCATGTGGGACAAGACAAGGAAAGTCAACTGAGGGGCTACTGGACTGTGAACTTCAGTGTCAGAATAAGGACAGTATCATGGCATGTTGTGAAGGTCATCCACCCATAGGTTGTCCCAGCACCCATTTAGTTCATTAAAAAGGAGCAAGCTACTATGCCAAGTTGCCTATTATTGCACTAGGGGGACAGGATTATTGGCTGGTATGTGAGCTTCACAAACAGAACTCCAATTAATCCCCTTGCTTTTCAGTTTCCACTTTTCATCCCCCATCTCTGTCACACTAGACACCCAGAGCCCCTTGAGGCATCCCATTATATGACTTGCTCCTGCTGTCAGGGTTCCCATAAAGACTACCTGCAGAGGTAGTTTTCTTTTCATTTTCCTCCTGTCAACCCGACCTCTTACATTTTGTTTCTTTCATAAATTTCTTGAGGTTTCTCTGCTGTTTGTGCCTCTTATTTTCCTTTGCTTTTTTGTCATAAGTGTTATGTATTTTTGGACTTCTATACTTTAATTTCAGTGGGGTCTTAGTTTTGGTAAGAGTTTTTTGAACCAAAAGCCCAATATACCATCATTTAAAACATGTTTGGAAAATGGTTCTCTAAAGACACAGCCTTAATACAGTGCAGTCCAATCAAACTTTGCTGTGATGATAGAAATGTTCCAGATCTGTGTGATTCCATAAAATAGCACATGTAGCCATAGAGTAATGGGAGTGTGGCAGTGTAAGTGAGAAACTGGAATTTTACCTTTATTTAATTTTAATTAACTTGAATGGCCACATTTGGCTAGTGGCTGCCATATTGGCTAGCTCAGCTTTAATGTCTGCATGAGTTTACTACTCTGATAAAGAGATGTAGTGTGGTATTTTTCTAAAAGTCTAGATATAACCATAAGTAACCTTAATGAACAATGTAAAATGTATTTGGAATTGCCCTGGTTATCTAGTTGTGTATGTGATACCAAACATAAAATCAAAAGTTAAAAAATCAAAATATATGAACTATATATGAACCCCGTGATTGAAGATGTACGAAATCCTCCTATGTATATGCAGATACCTGCCACCATGTAGCTATAACCTGTGTTTTGAGATATTGAATACTGTCAATAAACTGATCCTACACAGTATGAAAAAGAGATTACACTTTAGGCTTTGTAATAAGACCACTTATATTTGAATCCTGTATCTGCTACTTGCTTGCCGTGTAAGTGGCAAGTTATTTAACTTTTTCTTGTGCATCAGTATACTAAATTACAAAATGGGTATAAAGATGCACATAAGATTGGTTTGTGGATTAAAGGAGTTGAATGAATACTTCGAAAGTGCCTGACACATGTTGAGCACTCAGATGAATATGCACTATTATTATTATTATTTTCATCTGATGGTGCAGGGAGCGTTAACTAAGAAGATGAGTAGATAGAAGAAGATTCATTTGCTGGATACTTTTGGCAAGTTTGTTTGAGTTTTGTTTATAACAATAAATTTTCATCCTAGTGAGGATTATGGTTATTATGAGCCTTTCATTTTGAAGTAAGTGCTACTTAAGTCATAGTTTGTTGTTTTCTATCATTTCAAGTGGTTTTCTGTGTCCTTCCAGGCAATGCTGGGAATGTAGGGAGAAATGACAGAGTGATTTGCTCAGAAGATAGGATCATGAGTATCTAGAGAAAAAAAGAAAGTAATCATTTAGGACCAGATACGAGCCCCTTTCACTACTTGCTTATGAAATCTTGTCCATAGTTTTACATTTTATTTTAACCCAGAGAGAAAAAATGTTTCCTTAATGAGAGAGTCAAAATGGCTTTAGCAAAATGTTGATGAATCCTTGATATTTTCATTAATCCCTAGAGTTTACTGGTATGCCATTCCACATTTGTTGATTTGCCAGTTAATACACTAATTGATCGACAAACACAATAGTCAATAGTGAACAGCACTATTTCCTATCTTATTAACACATTATTTCCATACTTAATCTAAAATACCAAAGTGAAATGTAAGTACTCAAGATTTACCCTCAAGCCCTTGGAGTTTCTAACTCAGGACTCTGTGCTATCTCAACAGGAGTTTAGTAACTAAATCCTAGCTCCATGGCAGCAGCTTTAAACACAATCCAGGAACACTGAATATTCTTTGAAAATGTCTTTAAAAACTGTAGATAGGAAAATAATGAGTTAGAGAAGTTTCTGAGAGACCAAAATCCACTACCGAAGTGAGACAGCCTAGTTTAATTTTTTTTTAATTAAAAAAACCCACAACTCTAAAAAGCATATGTCTGCTCAAATGCCATTTGTTAGTGTGAGTTCTGGCAAAGACCTAATCCTGCTTCAAGTACATGTTTGGAGTCTGTGTTAGTTTTCCAAAGGCAGAGTTTAACCACAGCAAGAGATTACATCTTGCAGTCCAATTTGCATTCATTAGAATGCAATTCTTAAAATGGTGGTAAGGGGGGATGTTTCACTGAGATCTTCTCAGTTGCCCATGATTTCATGTTCCTACAAATATAATCTGTGTCTTTCTGGGAAAATGGAAATGAAGGAGGATAGATGACTCTCAGTCAGTCCATGTGACTTCTGGATGAAGATCTGTGAAATATTGACACCTGGATTTCCCACAACTGGCCTTGCCACACCTGTCTCCCCTCCACCCAGATTGAGCATGTGTACCACCTGATGTAGCTGTTGTCATAGTGATGATCCTTGTTTGTTAAATAAATGAAATGAATAGTTACAGAGAAACTAGACAATGTAAACTGTACATGTATAGATAAGTTATTTCCTTTCAAATGCCAAATGCCCTATCTCTCCTTCTCTTGCTTTTGTGCTCTCTCTAATTACAGACATTCATGCAGTTTTCACTGAGGATTTTACTTAACAAACATTTGGACTGTGTACTGGGTGCAAAACATAATGAAAATATGACAAGCAAGTAAATAATACATATGGATAAGAAGAAAAAAGAGAGGTGATGGTGGTGGTGGTGGTCCTTGGTAAAAATGACCATAGAATGAAGTTCTAGAAGCCAAAGTATTTATTTTTTATTATTATTATTATTTTTTGCGGTACGCGGGCCTCTCACTGCTGTGGCCTCTCCCATTGTGGAGCACAGGCTCCAGACGCGCAGGCTCAGCGGCCATGGCTCACGGGCCCAGCTGCTCTGCAGCATGTGGGATCTTCCCGGACTGGGGCACAAACCCATGTCCCCTGCATCAGCAGGCAGACTCTCAACCACTGCGCCACCAGGGAAGCCCCAAAGTATTTTTTTAAAATAACACATGATAGTAAAGTCTAATTCAATAGATTTATGTCATATCCTAGAGGACAAAGTTGTAGAAAATTATATATACTGGGAATCCAAAATTGAAAAGTTGGTTAAAAAAATTAAATGACCTTGGTGTTTTTAAGCCAGCTTCTGTGATGAGAGTGAATTAAATACTTGAAACAGAACTAATTTTGTAAAATAACTACACTCTCTCAGATTCCTCACTGCCATTACTGGAGGTCAGCCACAATCATCTCTTGTCTGGGCAACAGCAGTTTCCTAAATAGCCTCCTTGACCACAGCTTTGCCACCTCCATTGAGAAGGTCCATGACACAAAGCATGATTTTTCTAAGATGCTAATCTGATGAGGCGGCTTCCCTGGTCAGTATTCTTAGTGGTCCTCAACAATCTTAAAGTCTACGTTCTCTAATATGGCTTATATGTTTTAACATTGTTAACTTGTGACTGCTGTGTTTTGTCACGATTGAAGTCTGAAAAAGAGTCTTTTGACCTGATATCATGGCAAAACTCAAGGATCAGCTTTCATTCTGTAATGAAACCTTCCCTAACTCACTTTTATAATTGTCTAAACCCTATTTTCACCCTCACCCTTATGCTGCATAGATTTCAATCTCAGCACCTGTTAACATCTTATTGAACCCAAATTCTTGCTTTTATGTCTGTCTCTCACAAGAATGGGGTGTCCTTTAGGCCAAGGACCTCAAATTATTTTATTTTAGCACACAGTAAGCATGATAAATGTTTGTGAAATGAATAAGTGAGTGAATAATTGAATGGATGAATGAAGAATGGGGCAGATCTTCAGGTTAATACTTTAGTATCTACAGTTGAATATAGCTACAGGAAGTAGCACTAACAATCATGGACTACAATATGGATGCAAGCAAGGTCAGTGAAACTGTTGTTTAAAGGTGTCTGTAATATCAGGGTATGCTCAATGAAGTATAATCCACAGAAATTTTAAACTAAGACAATGGTCAACAGGAAATAATGTGACAATTTTGTTTTAAAATCACAGATTAAGACAGATCTGGATTTAAACATATCTCCACTACTTAAAAGCTTCATTAGGTCCATTCTTTTACTTGTATTAGCTTATTTTTGTGTACAGAATATTAAATAAAGTCGAGGACATGCATAGAGTTTTATAAATAGGGGCTATGGGACTCATACATATTCAAGTAAAGCCTATGAAAAAGTTTTGATTCTATGTCGTTGTTAACCCTGAGATAAGTTAATAGAATCTCTCAACCCAGAGACACTAACTTAAACATTTCCATTTAAAATAATATGTTTGGGGCAGTTATTCATATAACAGTACTTAAGGAATGTTTTCAAAGGCAAGAAAACATTTTTGTGGGTGAACACATTTACACTCCAAATTATTATAGTCATTGGTACCTCCCTGCGGGATTTGCATACATGTGGATACTGGGGAAGTGGTCAAGTTCCTTAATACTTATGGCTTGATATTTGAGGATTTTAATGTTCTTGTCAGCCTTTCTTTAAAGGGAGGTGATGTGGGATTCACCACACTCAGAAAGTCAGTTCTAGTCATTGGTACTGGGAGGGAACAGGACAAAACTAGAAAATGTTCTTTAAAAAGGTCTGGCTGTCATAATATCATCCTTGGGGCTTTCTGTTGTCTTAGAGCAGCTGTTGGCAGCTTTCAACCAAAGCAATGAACTCAAGACCTTCTACCTAGATTTTGCCAAGCTCTGTGATTTGATGACAGTTCCGAAATAAGGCAATGGCATCCCAATTCTTTAGAAAAGGTAACTTCTTAATTCATGAGAATCCTGTTCTCCTTCAGAATACTACCTAAGAAGAAGGAAATATTTACTCACTAACACCAAAAGGGAGAATTGAGAGATAAGATGTCTCTATTTCCATACTCATTTTTCCTGATTATTTTCCCTGAAAAAGTATTATGATCATATCCATAAAGAATCATAAAATCATGGTGAACTCAAGTAGAGAAATAAACAAACCTCTCAAAATGCCTTTTGCAACAATGGGCAGGGATGTCAGTCTTCTCAGCCATTTAATATCCTCCCAGCTGATAGATGGGTCTATTGCTTTAGCCACATATGCAGCAAGTCCACTGTTGTCTCCAAAATTTTCCTTGGGAGAAAATGCTAAATCATTGGTTTCAAAATTTTTCATTCTGAAATAAAGAATTGCATAAAATGAGATATTTCCCAAAGTTAAAGATATCGTTACAATGACTCATTCAATGAAAAAAAAAAACAGGGTTCCCTTTTCAAATCAATGGGCTGTTCACTCTTCAACCATCTACAGATTGATTGCATTTACATTTTCCATGTTTTGGTGGATGATTCCAGGCTAAATGTGACAATCGAGTGGACTTAATTGGTCACTTACAGTTTATTTTACATCTTAGGTTTTTTACATAAATAAATCAGTTTAAAGGAGAAATGTTGGGCCAAGTTTAAATATCTCTACATTTTTAAGCCACTTTATGAATATAAACAATAAATTTGATGCTATTTTCAGCCAGCAGTGCATACTAAGCATAAAGATGAACACTTGCTTGGCGCATCTCAATTTACAAAGGGCATTCGTATAGCCACAATTTTAAAAGCTTCTGGAAAATAAAATTGATACTCTATAATTCCTATTTTATGTAGAAAATAAAACCAGAGCTGCAGAATGAGATGCCCCCAAGTATAAAACTAGCTAAGGCAGCATTTGAGTTCCAAACTGGGTCTCTTGACTCCTAATTACATTTTCTTCACTCAGATCTCAATTGCATTCTGGCAATTGCATTTGACTTCAGAAATCTTTCAAAGTCCTTGTGGAAAATTCTAGAGGAGACTGGAACTGCAGTAACATGTGTTAACAACTTCTATCTGTTGTTGCTGTAGACTCTTTTCCCTGTCCTACTATTAGCGTGGTGGTGGTGGTGGTGGGCATAGGGAGAATTGGGAAGTGTTTCCCAGCAAATGAGTTGTCAGCTCTTGCTTTTCCCTCCGCCATTTAGTTGCTTTCTCTGAGGCTCTCTCCCTGCTGACTCAGACTCCCAAATCTTCCAGAAAATCCTGAACAAGACATGAGTTTTCCAATTATCAAGACCTTCCTTACTTTGCCTGTGATGTGATGGTTAGTTTTGTCAGCTTGACTGGGCTAAGGGATGCCTAGGTAACTGGGTAGAACATTATTTCTGGGTGTGTCTGTGAGATTAGCATTTAAATCAGTAGACTGAGGAAAGATGTGGGTGGGCATCTTACAATCTGTTGAGGCCCCAAATAGAACAAAAAGGTAGAGGGAGGACAAATTCATTCTCTCAGTTTGAGCTGGGACGTCCATCATCTCCTGCTCTTGCACATTGGAGCTATTGGTTGTCAAACCTTCTGGCTTGACCAGGACTTACACTATGGGCCCCCAGTTCTTGGGCCTTCACACTCAGACTGGGACTTATACCATTGGCTCCCCTAGTTCTCAGGCTTTCGGATTTGGACTTGAACTACTCTGACTTTCCTGGGCCTCCAGCGTGTAGATAGTAGATTGTGGGATTTCTTAGCCTCCATAATTGTGTGAGCCAATCCCTCATACTAAATCTTTCTATAGATACAGATACTAATATATAGATATGGATATCCTATTGGTTCTGTTTCTCTGGAGAACCTGACTAATACATATGACTTTTTCTTGCTCTTGGAGCCTGAGTCACCATCTACGCAGAGGACTCAACTTGTCAAGGGTGTTGGTATATAAATACCCCAGCTTCTTCACACATAGGCAGACTAACTCTGAGAAGTATTCTACAAGATCTCCCAGAGTTTCCCAGCAGGGTTAAATTTTAGTTGCCCATAGCTGTAGCTGTCTTGAAAACATGCCCATTGTTCACTACCTCCCCTCCCTTGCACCTCTTCCTTATTCCTTTCATCTTCCAAAAGAACTACTTGTACTTAAAACAGTGCCTTTCACTCTGCTCCTAAAGGAACCCAAACTGAGACACACCCCATTGAGTTGCTGCCTTCTCCTATGTCTAATTTTGTTAACCCAGCTTAGAACAGTATTTTTCTAATTCACCTGTAAGACTCTGCTACTGGCTTACTCTATACCTGAAGTCTTTTCTCTTAGTCTAATATACTGATATCTTGACTAGATTTTGGCAGTTCTCCAAGCTAGGGATAAAGTCTTTCCTGCCTGCACCTCTGACCACTAACTGGATTGATGGCCATCTGGATACACAATGGCACCATCCATGTGACTTACCTGCCCTACAGACCCAAATCCAATTACCTACTTCATTTCTCTAAAAAGCTGATTTTGAATGATGACAATGATCTGGACTCACCTTGTTGTTCTGCACATTATAAATTACCATGCTAGCAAATGTCTTCTTTGCATAAAAGTACAACTGTATCTCTCGCTTAGTCATAGGTTTTTATTCCCTTCCACTGGCTCTGCCACTGAACACAGAAAGGATCTTGGAGCCAAGGCTATAGCAATTTTTATATAAACTTAGAAGCACATAGGCACACTATTTTTAAATTTTTTAAGAGAATCATAAGACTTCAGGACTTCCCTGGCGGTCCCGTGGTTAAGACTCCATGCTTCCACTGCAGGGGGCATGGGTTCAATCCCTGGTTGGGAAATTAAGATCCCGCATGCTGCACTGTGCAGCCAAAAAAAAAAAAAAAAAAAAGAGAGTGAATCATAAGACTTCAATACAAAATTAGGTTTAATGCTTTTAGTGTGCTTTCAGCTAAAATAGCTGGTTGTGTAGCTTGGGTGGCATCTATTAACATAAGGACATGAACATTCATATCCCAAGTAACTCTTTTCAACCACTGGCAAAGTTTTCTCAATAAGGATTGAATAGTTAGTCTAATAATTTCATTGACTCAGGTGGCCATTAAATATCACAGAAAATTCCAACTCCATGAGAGTCATACTGGTATCCATCTATTTGCTGAGTTTTGGTTTGGATTTTAGCTGAAATACTTGGTTTTTTTTTTAATCAACCCACTTATGGTTGTACATTTTATCAAAGACTTTGGTCTTCTGTGGTCATCCTAACTTTAATTAAGCTAACCTTCTGATCAATAAACATACCCTTACTATGGAGAGCTATTCCATTACTTAGAAATGATATTAAGTGATATTAAATGCCAAACTCCTAAATAATATTGTTAATAAGAAAAAGGTCCAGTCTGTCTATCCTATAGCAAAACCAGGGGGAAAAATAAGAATAATATCTGTATGTGTATATTCTCTGCATAGCACCCCACCCCCATCCCAAACAAGCTGCAGTGTTTCAGCAGGGGTGGGGTGAAAGGGTGAAATGGATAGGAAAAAACAGAAACATGGATAAAATTATATAAATAACTGTTGTTATTCTTGGATGGTGAAATGCAGATCAACACTTGAATGAATGTTGCCTTACAGAAATTTCAGGGCACAATGAAGCCTTGTTGTTACTCTAAAACGTTGTTCAAAGCCAGAAGCCAAGAAAAAGTTTTCAGATATCTTGACAGAGACCCACGATGGAGTGTTTTACCCATGGCTCTGAAGGAAACCTCCATGAATGCTATTTTTATTAGAATTATGACATATACACAGAAAAACACTTAAAGCGGCTTCTGATAACCAAAGTACTCCATTTCATAAGGAAGGAAAAGGGCAACATCAAAATAATAACATGATTACTTGGGACTTAATTCTCCAAATCCCAATCTGTTTAATGATCCAAAGGCAAGGGATAGTATTTCTTCTTTGTAAGAGACTCATTGTGCCTTGAATGGCCCCCAAATATGCTTTTTAATCTAATATAAAAATGATCTTAGTTTTTAGTAAGTTAGTATTATAAAAAGGTAACAACTACTAAAGAAAGTTAACTTTATTAAATAACCAGTTGTAACGTTGATAAAGATGACTATTACTGAGAAATATACAATATTTTGCATTGTAAGTATTGATAATGTGACATTAAAGATATAAAGATAAAGCCATATGTCTCCACTGTGGGAAACAAACTATAAAATAACAAACGGTATAACACACGGTATCAACACAATATGAGAGAGGGACATTCATGATACATTATAGAAATTGGTGCATGGAATACTAGCATTTAATTCTGTGGTTAGGAAAACATCTCTATTGATTGCATAGCCCTGCTAATTTCTTCTTCAATGTGGCTGGGCAGTTGGAAGAAAGGTTCAGGTCAAGGATTTTAAGTATGAGCCCAAACCCTTGTTCAACTTCTTGCTTTATTGGGTAAATCTCTTAAGATTTAGCACATTTTTATTGACTGACTCAACCTTACTTATTTCGCACCTACTATGTGCCAGTGTTTTAGTAAAATGGTCAAAAATGCCTGGCCACCTAGGGTTGATATTCTAAGCAAGGGAGACAGAAACTAAACAAGGAACATAATAAGTAATTCATGGAGCATGTTAGAATATAAGTGCTATACAAAAGAAAGGAAAAAAAAAGAGCAGAATAAGAGGAATGCAATCTGGTAGATGCTTAACTTGAAAGTTTAAATATGGTAAACATGGTCTCAATGAGAAGATATAGAGGAAATTGGCAGATCTGTGCTTTTGTAGTTGTGTCCTGTTGCCGCTATAACACACACATACCTAGAGGCTTTAAAGTGACACAAATTTATCATATTACAGTTCTGGAGGTCAGAAGTCCAAAATGTATCTCATTGGACTAAACTCAAGGTGTCGTTAGGGCTGTTTTCCTTCCAGAAGCTGTAGGGGAGAATCCATTTCCTTTCCTTGTCTAGCTTCTAGAAACCACCTACAGTCCCTGATTCCCGATGCTATCACTCATATCTCTGCTTCTCTCATTGCATTTCCTTCTCTGACTTTGACCCTCCTGCTTTGCTCTTATAAGAATGCTTTCCATTACTGTGATAATCCAGAATAATTAGCCCATCTTGAGGTCCTTGACTTAATCACATCTGCAAAGTCCATTTTGCCATGTAAAATATTAATAACATATTCACAGGTTCTAGGGATCAAAACATGGACATCTTTGGGAGGTCATTATTCTGCTTAATATTATGTGAATTA
Organism: Tursiops truncatus; assembly: GCF_011762595.2. Lineage (NCBI taxonomy): Eukaryota > Metazoa > Chordata > Mammalia > Artiodactyla > Delphinidae > Tursiops > Tursiops truncatus. The sequence goes on along the minus strand of NC_047048.1, from coordinate 52,256,456 downwards.
TACTGTGAACATTTTCCTAACCAAATAATTCAGAGGCTGTTGGGTCATGTACAAAGTCCTCCTTCAAATCCTTTTATCCTCTCCACCTCCACAACCCAGGATCCCCACACATATTGTGTCTCTATTCTGATCTCTACTGTTTAGTTTTTATTTTTGTTTCCCAACATAAAGACATGTAGAGTCACCTCTGATGTCAAAATGTAAAGGAAGTGAAGTTAGTTATGCATTGATTTGGGGAAAGAACTTTACAGGCAGAGGGAAGAGTCAATTCTGAGGCTCTAAGGGGCAGGTGTCTTTGGCATGTTGAAAGAACAGTAGGAAAGCCAGAGGTTCTAGGAAGAGTGAATGAAGTTGAGGGAGCTGGGCAATGAGATCAGAGAAGCAAGGGGGACACTCACTGGCCACTTTTATCCAGAGAGACCGGGGAAGACAGTGCATTCTGATCTCTTTTTGTGGGCTGTGCTCTGGCTGTTGTGATGAATACATCATTTCAGGGCATAAGGAAGCATGTCCCTGGGCAAATCATCAAAAGTGTAGGTGTTATGATTTACCTTGATCTTAGTCGATGATTGGAAATTTCTTTCCTTTTAACTGCCTTGATGCTGCACTGAAGAGCCAAATCTTAACCCGGGATAAATGAGCCACCTCTGTGGGGCATGGAGATGGAAGAAGGTCCCTGCCTCAGAGCCTCAGGAACCAGTCTGGTGAATTGGCTTCAATCCTCTCCTCTGCCGAGAGCAGACGAGAATTCGCTTTACTCCCCCTGAGTTTCGGGGACCTCTGGGCCACTTATACTGCACACATATGTGTGTTTTGCATATGGACCAAGCAGAGATTACCAAACTCCTGAACTCTGGCTGGTCCCAGACGCCAGGAGTCAGGTCCCGCCCCCTCCCCTCCAGGCAGAGGAAGCCGTGAGGGTTGGAAGGAGCCGCCGCTTTACAGACTCATTCTCCTCTGGATTTCCTGCCTCCCTTGCCTGCCAAACCTCATTCTGAACAGCCCGGCTTCACCTTCTGTGAGTCAGGTCAGTTGAGGAAAGAAACCTGATTTCATATCAGGCTGTAACAGATGAGCTTTTTGGTAGCATGTGGCCTCCAGCGGAAGCCTGGGCCTCCCATCATGTGCTCTGCCTTCACTGCTGAATGTGGGCCCCAGGGTGCTGCCCCCCTGAAGCCCACAGGGACAAGCAGGGCCAGTGTATGCACTGGGGGCCAGGGCACCAGCAAGGGGTGTTTCCTGTGTTCCCCGTAGCCTGGATGTGTGGCTCATTATTTGATCATCTTCAGACGGGAGATGTGACAAGCTGGGGAGCCGTGGCCACTCCTGTGCACATTGACAGCTGAAAAGGGCCTTTGTCTCCCAGTCCCTCACGTCATCTGGGCAGGAGCCTGGGAGCAAAAAGGGGGAAAAAGCAAAGCAGCCTTCCCATTCCTGGCTAAATGGCCCTGGCACCCAGGAGCAAGAGATACCGGCCAGAATTAACACATGTCATCCCCCATCTAAGTAGATACCGCTCTGAACCACTTGTTATCCTGAGCAAGAAACTGTTTCCTAAGCTTAAAGAAAACCTACTGTATTATTTATTATTGTTGTTCTTGCTAGTAGAAGTGGTAAGAGGAGGAGGAAAAGGAATAGTAAATTCCTTTTTAAACGGCCAAAGCAAAACAATGAGGGACACTTCCTGTCAGAAGCCTAAATACTGGGAAACTAATTATTTTAGAAAATCTAAAAATGAAAGCAACCAAAATAGAGAAATAATGTGAATACAGGTTTCATATTAAGGAAATTTGAAACCATCTACTTTCTGACGAATTTGGCAAGAAGTAGGAATATGTCAGGGACGTTTGTTTTTGTTTTTGTTCTCTTAGAAAGACAGGATGTTTGTGCAATTCAGTGTCTGGGATGCATGGAGCGGGGTGATTGACAGCTGTCGGGGGAGCACTTTGTCATTGGGCCATTGACAGTATCCCATACAGAAATAATATCTTAAACCTACCTAGAAGTGTCACGGAGATAACATCACACAGCTCATTTACTTATGGTTTAACAGCAAGATTTTATGCACAGTAGCTTATACTTAAATAAGTTTACATACAGCAGAGCTATATGACAGTTATGTGACACTTACATAAGGCTATGGACTTATGTGATGCATGAGAGACATCCCATTCTCTAATACATATGGAATTCCTGGCTTCCAACAATCATTGTCCTTATGTGGAATGCTGATTTGATTTTGAATCTTTTAGATTTTGGATCTTTTAAAAGGATTAACTTTATATGTAGACAAAATAAGCAACAGTCCGTTTGAAGTGAGGTCTAGGATTCCAAAGAAGGCATCCCTCATTTCCTGTACTCTGATGGATGCTTTGAAATCCCATCATCAAAATGTCCTCCATTAAAACTAAGATTTGAGTTCCTGGTCAAAGAGTTTTAGCCCTATGAAAAACATAAGGTCAGATTTTGGTGGGAACTGAGGGAAGGTAAAAACGAAGGGGAGGGGAGATCTGTAGCTTAAGGAGGTTGGGGGTCTTTCTCAATAAACTCCATTGAGTTTCTAATTTTAACTCAAGATGATTCTAATCTTTTACAGAGAAAAGGACAACAATTCCCTGCTGATGGATGGGCTCACAGTTTAGTTTTAGATTACTAGATACATTGTTTTTGCTAAGATGAATGAATGAGTAAATGGATCAAAGAATGAATGAACCAGTGAATAAGTTAATGAATCTTGATCCATGGGTGAACCACAACAAAAGAGGAATATTGCTGAAAGAAGAAGTAGTAGATGAAGGAGCAAATGTGTGGCTTCTTTTGTCTCCATTCTTTTAGCTTTCTTCAATCTTCCTTGCCAGAGTTGTTCCAAATACAATAAAAATAAAATTAAAAGGGTGCTTTTTTATTTCAGCAGACAAAGAAATAGGGTATTAGGATCACAATAACAAGCTGTTGTTTAGTTTAAATTAAATATCTTCTGTCTATATGGAAATTCATCTTACTCAAAGCCCTTAATGCACTCTGAGACATAATTTTTTTTTGACTTTTACAAGTATACGGCAATTCCTATCTCTGTTTTTATAGCTCAAGTACGTGACACCCATATAAGGGGTGTGATTTGCTGAGGATTATGTGGATATTGGACAATGGCACCATCTCTAGAATCCAGACCTTATCATCGCTAGACAAATCCCAGTCAACCATACTTTGGCACCAACATTTTGTGAAGATCTAATTCCCCAGGGCACCCACGTAGAAACTGGAGAAAGTCTTTAGAGTTGGATCATGACAAGAGCAAAGAGAATTAGAAAACCAGCTCAGGGACCCAGTGATCAGAGACCCATTATTACCTGAGTTGGGGTGGCAGTTTGAACCTGTTACGCACATCATCGAAGCGGTTGCCCAAGTAAGGTGTGTCCACCGTCACAAATATGGCCTTGTAGCCCATCCACTCAGCCCGCCGCACCAGCTGCTTGGTAACCTCACGGTCCTTGTAGATGTACAGCTGCAGCCAGCGAAGTGCCTCAGGACCAGCTTCTGCCACTTCTTCAATTGAGGAGGTGGCCCAGGAGCTCAACAACATGCCCGTTCCCAGTGACCTGCAAGCTTGGGAAGAAAGGAGAAGATCAAGGTCAGTCTGGCATTTTCCCTACTCCAAAGTCTTCAAGTTATGGTTCCAGGGGTAAAGCCATCTACAAGGGCAATTTGGAAATAAGAAGTTAAGTCTTTAAAAGTAAGAAATATGCATTCTTTTCCTCACTCTGTGAACCGATCTTGAAGACAAAAATGACTCAAATAGCCAAAGATGTGCTATGTATTTGGATAAAAAAATTGGAAGCAACTTGAATCTCCAACTTTAGGGGATTAGATAACCTATAGTTCATAAATAAAATGAAATATACACACCCATGGAAAGTAATATTTTTGTGATGGTTAATTTTATGTGTCAGCTTGGCTAAGCAATTGTGCCAGATATTTGCTCAAATATGTCCAGGATGTTGCTGTGAAGATATTTTTTTAAAGGAGGTTAGCATTTAAATCAGTGGACTTTAAGTAAAGCAGATTACTCTCCATAATGTGAATGGGCCTCATCTAATAAGTTGAAGGCCTTAAGAAAAAGATTGATTGTTCTTGAGGAAGAGGGAATACTGTCAGCAGACTGCCTCCAGACTCAACACCAGCTCAGCTATTCCTGGGGTCTCTAACATGCCAGCCATAGATTTTGGACTTACCAGTCTATACAACTGTATGAGCCAATTCCTTAAATCTCTCTCTCTGTCTCTCTCTCTGTCTCTCTCTCTCTCTCTCGTGCGCGCACGCACAATCCCCCTGTCATTCCACCCCTCTTCTTTTTCTGACTATGACAGTTACAAAAGAATAACATTGACAGACATAGACAGTTTTTCAAGGTATATTAAGAAAGCAGGGAATTCCCTGGCAGTCCAGTGGTTAGTACTCTGCGCTCTCACTGCTGGGGCCCAGGTTCAATCCTTGGTCGGGGAACTAAGATCCACATGGCACAGCCCCCCCCCCCCAAAAAAAGAAGAAGAAAGAAAGAAAGAAAAAGAAAGCAAAAATCCTCCAAAATAACATATATAACATGATTTGTACAAATGTGATTATTGGTGTATGAACCTAAACAAACTAATTGTTAATTATAGGTGGGGAAGTTTAATTTTTCTTCCTTTTTAACTTTTTAAATGTTATCTTTTAAGCTTTTGTTAAAGGTGCATCTACCATTTATGTTGTCTTTTAAAATTTTATACAATTCATATGTTAGACATTTCAAACAGAAATCAGTTACCTCACAATCTTTTAAACAAGATATCAAAAAATGAGCAAATAACTGAAAAATTAGATAAAATCATGTAACTTATTGTCTTAGAGAACTTGAAAGAACATGGGTGACAGGCTTTTTTCCAAAAATAGGTAGTCAAATTGGGGTCAGCTTTAGTGCAGGAGAAACTGATAAAATGTTTGTATGCCAAATGCCAAACATACCAAGAGATAAATAATAAATATATAAAACTGACTGTGTGACCCTGGGTCATTCGACTTACCTGTGTCCCTGCCATATATCAATTGTGAGTAAAAGTCATCCAAGTGACACTTACAGGGTGATGATAAGAATTAGATGACATGCTGTTTATAAAGCTACGCTGAGAGGTTAAAATGCTTTCATGCTTCTTGAACTTTAGCAGGCAACCAAATCCCCTGGAGTATTTGTGAAAACACAGGTTGTGAAAAACACCCCTAGAGTTTCAGATTCAGTCGGTCTGAGATGGGGCCCAAGAATTTGCCTTTCTAACCAGCTTCCAGGCGGTACTGATGCTGCCAGTCCCTGGACCACACTTTGACATTTAAATAGCATTGTCATTTGATAGTAAAACTCTAAGTTCACCTGGTAACAAAGTGGATTTTGTTTTTGATAAATGTTACTTTTCCTATGTCATTGAAGGTGTTTTTCATCCCTATTTTTCAGGTCACAGGTCAAATAAAGAAGACTTAAGCTGGAGATTATATTATCTATGGGTCACTAATCTGTTTCCCCCAAGTGTTCCTTTGAGAATTTCTCTCATAAGGACTCATGATTTGCAAAATATTGTCCAAAAATACCACATTTTAAGTAAGTAATAATAAGTAGTGATATGTATGAACATCCTGAACCATAGTGTTATTTTCATTGAGTTGTAAATATGGAAAATAACTCTAGGTCATCCAGTGCTGTTTGGAACAAACACTAGAGGACAATGATTGCTGGGATCAGAATCTCCTAACCATCAATTTACCACAAAGAAAATGTGTCCTGAAGAGGATCTGGCCTAAGTAAGGTCACAGAGAGATGGGCAACTGAGTGAAACAAGAATCCAGCATGTCTGACCACTCCTGCAAGGCAATGATTTTCCTAGAATTCCCAGATGCTCAGAAGACTCCCCTGGTATCAAATATGGATAAATGTACTCCTCCAATCCTTCAGGGCCATGACACCCAAGGGACACCCACAGTTTTCCATATGCCTGAGGGACAATACCATGGCCAGAGTTCTGTGAAAGCATGGGAATTTGGAAACCAGTGGGTAAGGCCTGCCATTGGTTTCCAGGTGCAGACTGTGGCTGCACAAAGTGGTCCAGCTAAGAGGACTAGCACATGATAAGGCACCTTTTTGTAGTTTATGAAAAAGCATCATGCAGGCAACAGCAGCTCTGCTAATAAGGATCAAAAATCCTCAAACAGATCTCCTTGAATTCATAAGAAATATCTACAGACATTCCACACAGATTGTTAAAACGCTACAAACCAATACACCAATAATATTTACTTTACTTAAACTATTAAATTAGCAGGAGGCTTCAGCCTTAACAAGTATTTTGCCCATTTCCCTTGGGTAAGCATGTCTGGAGTAAGGTAAGGCCAGTCTGTGCCATCTGGTTCCTGAGTCTTCTGGCTTTGATACTAATGGTTCCTGATGCTATTGGTGCTTGAGGTTCATTTTCCAAGATTAAATCATACAGGACTGAAATTTTGAATCAGGGTCCTCCCAAATTCTAAGTTACCATTGTTTCCAGGTATAGGCATTCAGTAAATACTTGGTAAATTAATAGGTTTACTCCAAGACAGTCTCCTGGATGCAGGGGGAATATCAGAGTCTGTGCTGACATATTATGAGTTGAGGCTAAGATGCTACTCCCAAGAGAGAACAGGAGCAAAACTGAGACAGCTCCATGTTTCTTGGAACATATATTACCAATGTGCTATGATCCCCATTAGCTTGTGATTATTTGCTGTGATAAAGAAAAACATTACTCTGAATAGCCAAAGCAATCCTGAGAAAGAAAAACAGAGCGGAGGAATCAGGCTCCCTTGACTTCAGACTATACTACAAAGCTACAGTAATCAAGACATTATGGTACTGGCACAAAAACAGAAATATAGGTCAATGGAACAGGATAGAAAGCTCAGAGATAGGGCTTCCCTGGTGGTGCAGTTGTTGAGAGTCCACCTGCCGATGCAGGGGACACGGGTTCGTGCCCCAGTCCGGGAAGATCCCACATGCCACAGAGAGGCTGGGCCTGAGAGCCATGGCTGCTGAGCCTGCACGTCTGGATCCTGTGCTCCTCAACGGGAGAGGCCACAACAGTGAGAGGCCCGCATACCAAAAAATAAAAGAAAGCTCAGAGATAAACCCATTCACATATGGTTACCTTATCTTTGACAAAGGAGGCAAGACTATACAATGGAGAAAAGACAGCCTCTTCAGTAAGTGGTGCTGGGAAAACTGGACAGCTACATGTAAAAGAATGAAATTAGAACACTTCCTAACACCATACACAAAAATAAACTCAAAATGGATTAAAGACCTAAATGTAAGGTCAGACACTGTAAAACTCTTAGAGGAAAACACAGGCAGAACACTCTATGACATAAATCACAGCTAGATCCTTTTTGACCCACCTCCAAGAGAAATAGAAATAAAAACAAAAATAAACAAAAGGGACCTAATGAAACTTAAAAGCTTTTGCACAGGAAAGGAAACCATAAACAAGACAGCCCTCAGAATGGGAGAAAATATTTGCAAATGTAGCAACTGACAAAGGATTAATCTCCAAAATTTATAAGCAGCTCATGCAGCTCAATATCAAAAAAACAAACAACCCAATCCAAAAATGGGCAGAAGACCTAAATAGACATTTCTCCAAAGAAGATATACAGTTTGCCAACAAACACATGAAAGGATGTTCAACATCACTAATCATTAGAGAAATGCAAATCAAAACTACAATGAGGTATTACCTCACACTGGTCAGAATGTCCATCATCAAAAAATCTAGAAACAATAAATGCTGGAGAGGGTGTGGAGAAAAGGGAACCCTCTTGCACTGTTGGTGGGAATGTAAATTGATACAGCCACTATGGAGAACAGTATGGAGGTTCCTTAAAAACCTAAAAATAGAACTACTATATGACCCAGCAATCCCACTACTGGGCATATACCCTGAGAAAACCATAATTCAAAGAGTCATGTATCCCAATGTTCATTTCAGCACTATTTACAATAACCAGGACATGGAAGCAACCTAAGTGTCCATCAACAGATAAATGATTAAAGAAGATGTGGCACATATATACAATGGAATATTACTCAGCCATAAAAAGAAATGAAATTGAGTTATTTGTAGCGAGGTAGATGGACCTAGAGTCTGTCATAGACAGTGAAGTCAGAAAAACAAATACCATATGCTAACACATATATATGGAATCTAAAAAAATAAAGGTTCTGAAGAACCTAGGGGCAGGATAGGAATAAAGATGCAGACGTAGAGAATGGACTTGAGGACACAGGGAGGGGCAAAGGTAAGCTGGGACGAGTGAGAGAGTGACATGGACATATATACACTACCAAATGTAAAACAGATAGCTAGTGGGAAGAAGCTGCATAGCACAGAGACATCAGCTCGGTGCTTTGTGACCACCTAGAGGGGTGGGATAGGGAGGGTGGGAGGGAGATGCAAGAGGGAGGGGATATGGGGATATATGTATACATATAGCTGATTCACTTTGTTATACAGCAGAAACTAATACAACATTGTAAAGCAACTATACTCCATTAAACATGTTTAAAAAAAGAAAAAACATTGATGAATTACATCCACTGTTTTCAACACAGTTTTATGTTAGAAGGAGATAAGGGAGCCTGGGATTTGCAAGGACCACTCACAGAGACAGTCAAAAATTTTCCTACCTCCACTAAGGACAGATCTAAGATTCCGTTGGTACATACCAGCATGACAATTCAGCTTGTTGAAATATTGAAATACTTCCATTCCTGTTTGTAAATAACCATGGCTCCAAAGTAAATGACCCCTCTTCCTGAGTCCCTTCAATGTGACATCTCTCTTTTCTCTCACTAAGGAGTCTCTGGATTCCCCAATCTCCACACACCCACACAATCCAGCAATTTAAAGGCTGGTGCGTGGCAGAGCTGGGTACATCCAGACCACCATTAGAGCACTAGAGAAAAACATCTGAGCATCTCTTGCAATTGGTCAAAGTCTTTGCTCTACAGGTTGCTAAATATTTCAAATATCACCTTGGCCTCAGAGATAAACATGTGTCCTTCCAGCTCATATTATTCTTTGGGGGGCAAAATTTATAAGCTTTTGAATTTTGTAAACCACCTAGCATAGTCAGATTTTGTTGAGAAATTCTAATTCGAGTTATCCTAGTCTAGCGTCAAAAGCTCAAAATGGTTGAAGTCCATTTTCTCTCCCTATTCATTTTCCACAAAGAAACTCTCACCTGCTCTCAAAAGTAGCAACTGTCAGATTTCATTTTACAAAGGGCAGGGGTCAACTTTCATAGACCTCCATTCCCAAAATGTGGTGCAGCAACAGAAAACTCCAAAGCATGTCGCCTTTTCCCAACACCTGGCAAAATGGAGATCATCTCTGAGGTGATATTATTGTAAAGGCAAGGCCTGGCTCTTGCCCATGATGAGGATACCCAGTATTTATCCAAGTCTAAAAATCTTGGCTTTCATAATAGTGAGGGTATCCTAGAAACAACGTACCCAGGAGGCTACACCATTAAGTAAACATTGATCCCATATGACTATTTCCTTACTTCCACAAGCTCTTTGTTTCATCATCCCTAAGATATATCTTCAAGGATAGACACCTAAACTTTAAATGCTCTAGATATATTCAGACTTTGTTTATATTTGACATTTCTTTTTCTTCTTTATTTAGAGGCAATAGGAATACATTATGCCATTGCTATTAAAAAATGCATATCACTCACACACACACACACACACCACTAAATGAGACACTAGTAAGGTTTTGGACCTTGAAACATCAAAGATAAAACCCTATAAATGACCTATGTGATAACATCTATCTCTCAGAAAGACAAGATCCAATGGATTGAGAGTCAGAAGGCCTGGGCTACAGTCCCAGCTTTGCCAACTGAGGCACATTTCATCTGCAAAGTTTGTCTAACCACAGCTGCTGCCCTGCCCACTTCATAGTGTTGTCAGATGGTCCACTGAGACAATGTTTGTGGATGTTTTCTGGTAAACTCTAAAGCTAAACAATTGTAAAGGGTTAAGTGAGAGAATGTCTAATACTATTTGGGAAAAGAAGTTCTAGATAGCTTTTTAAATTTTCCGAATTTTGCCGAGGACCTGGATTTCTCCTCATTATTCACAATCTTCTCAACACACAGCTTTCCTCTGCAATGGTTTTGATGTGTAAGACACTCATTTATCCTTGCAAATATATGGGCAAATTCTCACTACCTGAAGCAAGAAAGCACTTAAGGGAGAGAGGAAATTTCTCCAGGCCAAGGAATTCTGGGCTAGGGCCGATCATTTCCATTAATACATTCCGAGGGTGTACATCTTTTTGGAAAGTCAGGGACAAAACAAAAGCAAATAATCTAAGAGGTGTAACAAAAACATGCATTTCCCCACTCCTCATGCCTACCCTTTATTTGCCTACAGACTTCCATGGAGAGAACTGTGTGGTAAATCTATGTGGCTGCCAGCTTTTGCTAAGTCCAGCCATCAAGCAGTAATACCTAGAAGCAATGGTTTCAAATTCTCCCTACACTTTTTGGTTTCTCTCCTCTTTTATTTGCAGTACAACTGCAAATATAATGATATGGAAATAATGAGATTAGCATCATTGTTTATTATCAGCTATAACCCCTCCCCCAACCCCAAAGTGGGCTATGGGCTAGTGGGAAATGTTGGTGCATTGTGTTTAACAGAATAAAAGTTATCCTCAGACCTATCCAAATGAAGTTTCTTATTAGAATTAAATCACATGCCCTAGGCTAGGGAAATGCTTCAGGGTTTGCAATAATCTGGCATAAGATCAAGTTAATTCTTCCTCCCCAGACCACCATTCAATAGAAATAACTCAGTTTCCTACACTATGAAACCTGTAATCAACTACCAAGGTTTACATCACTTCATATTAGATATGAATTCAGCCACCCCTGGGGTTGATGCAAATGCTAAACTCCGATGTTTAGCGATTTGGCTGGGCTAGAACAGGTAAATAGCTTTGCAAAGCAGCACGAGCTGGCAAAATCCTCCCTGTGGCTACGGAATGCAATTGTACTTCTAAATTTTGCCAAGGTTTCATTTTACATCAAGCCTAATGACAACATTTATTTCTAATCCAGGTAATCTGGATGTGAAGTAGAGAAGACAGGAAACCTATCATGGCCTTAAATTTTAGGGATGCTAAGTCTGCCTGTCCCAATTCTTTAATTGAAAACTGCTTTGTACACGTCTCTCTTGTGTATCTTAGAGTCTGCTTCGCAGTTCCTGCTCATTGCAGGCAGTCATCACGAAATCAGCTGGCTCTCAGAAGGTCTTAGAGGATCTTCGGATGGAAATGATATTCATGCTACACCCAAAATTGTTTCATCTTCGAGGATTTAAGTTATGCCTTTGGCTGGGAACCACCACAAACTTTCATTCCAAGTCTTTGTCCAGGGCTTCTCAAGCTTCGACATACACAGGAATCACATGGGGATGTTGATAAAATTCAGATTCTGACTCAATAGGTCTGGGATAGGACTTAGATTCTATATTTCTAACAAGCTCCCGAGTGATGCTGATGCTTGTTTCATGGACTATACTTTAAGAAGAATGAAGTAGATATCTTCTTTCACAAGGACTCATGCAAGTTAATTGGATATATCTGATGGCCTGAGTAATGACAGGACCTTATAGGAAACAGGAGGGAGAAACTGACCAGTGGTGTTACGGGGGGGCGGGAGGGGGGCGGGGGATAGCAGCTGGCTCCTGTCTTGTCAGTTGCCAGCCACATACTGCTGAATCTTTCTTCTCCATTGTTGTCCCTCTGGAGAGGGGCGCAGGTACCTTTGCAACATTTTCTTATGCATTCATCTTTTGCTAGATTTAAAGTCAAGGAACTAAATTGCATTACAGTAACAACCTCTCAGCACACTTAACCATTATCAGACATATTTTATAACCTTGCTTATCCAAGATTTTCCTAGCTTCCTAGATTTCAAATTCAAGGCAAAATTAAGCAACAGAATAAAAATAAAATGACAGAAGAAGAGGAAAAAGAAGATGTTTCTCAAAGTTAAGAAGGCACAATTTACCAATATAAAATAGCTTCCAAATGTTTAATGTCAGCACCAACAACCTTACACATATAAATAAGCTGCTGAATCATCAAATAAAACTAAAGTTCATCATGCTAGGCTTGACAAGGGAGAGAATTATAATACATTTGAGAACGATGTTTATTCACTACCACAAAAAAAAAAAAAGAAAAACAAGAACAGAGAAAATGTAAACTATTAGTTATCAATGGGAGTCAATGTCTGATATTTGGAACATTAATTCATGTGGGATAAGTCATATATCCAGATTAGAGCAGAGCAACTAAGCAATGTGCTACTTTGGGTACAAATTATTTCCTTGAAAATAACTTTCCTATATGGGAAAAGTGAGTTAAGCTTCCAAAATTATGTATTTAAAGGAAAGGGGATAATATGATGAAAGGGCCCAAAGGGGCTTTTTTTAGGTACATTTGATTAAAAAGCTCCTGCAAAACTTAGTCACCAAAACAGCTGTGCTGAAAATTTTGCTGAGAAAACGCATTTTGTCCTCTGCACAGGAAGTCATTATGTAATGGGGAAAATATGCAATGACAAAGTACCAAGCAGTTGTGTGGTTCTAAACTCAGGGTCTGACACACTGAAGTGTTCTCATCCTACCAGTTTACCCTACCAGCCAGTGAGTGGGTCAGCCTTTCTTTGCACAGGAACTATTATTACACAGGTTTGTTAAAGACACAATTAACGTTATTGTCTTAATGTCTAAAGTTATCATTGAGATTACCCAGAAGAAGAATGTTCTGAAGTCAGTCATCTAAGGGAAGAACAAAACTTCTACTATAATCATGAGTGAAATACTTAGAAGTGGTCAAACAAATATTCATGTATGATTTAGAAAATTTAACCGATTTAAATACTGCCCCAAAAGGCCAAGAAACCAGGGTTTTCATGATGTTTCATTGTCTGAATTTGGAACAGTAACCTTGAGCAGTCATAATGTCACTACACCTCAAGAACTCTTTTTCATTGTATGGAAATATTTTCAAGGAACAGTTAGTCCAATGACATCTTAGCCCTCCCTTCCTTGCTCCTACTTTATCTCTGGGGCAGAATTCTGCAATAGACAAAAACAGTAGCTTTACTATACCGATTCCCAGGTTATTATTCTGTCATTTTATTCAGTCGTCAGGTCCTGTCATAACTGGCTGATGGCATGGAGATGACACCACAGTGAGATGCCTTTTAATGATGGTTTCAAGGAGTATCAGGTTTGCACATGGTGACTTCAATCAACCTCTCTCAATTTAACAACCTCAGTATTGGAATATATATGTCAGCCTCTGACTTCTCACTGTCACATCTTTAAGGTCATCAGGCACACTAATAATTTGAGAAGAAGCACTCTCATGCTCTTGAGAAAGCTGATCAATAGCTGAAATTCTGGTGCAAAATACTAGAAATTATTTCATTTGATGTTGGTCTTTAAGATAGCTGGAGTCTAATTTTTTAATAGCTGTTTTGGATTAATGAAGTTTGTCTCATTGCAAAGTGATTTCAACACTGAATCTATCACTTTTTGAAAAATTTTATATATGAATTATACATTTATATATATGCATATATAAGATGTCCATAATCATTAATATATATGCATGTGTATGTAGATGTAACATGTGTGAGTGTATGTACAGAAAGAGCATGTCCACTGACTTTTTTTTTTTCTTTTTGCGGTACGCGGGCCTCTCACTGTTGTGGCTTCTCCCGTCGCGGGGCACAGGCTCCGGACGCGCAGGCTCAGCGGCCATGGCTAACGGGCCCAGCCACTCCGCAGCATGTGGGATCCTCCCGGACCGGGGCACGAACCCGTGTCCCCTGCAATCGGCAGGCGGACTCAACCACTGCGCCACCAGGGAAGCCCCTACTGACTTTTGATTATTGAAAAAGAAGGTCCAGAACACAAAACTGAGATAAAAGAGTTTGAAAATAAAAGCAAGAAAAGGTATGAATTGATTTTTTTTACTACAATGATGCAAAGAGATATCCCCTTCCAAATGTTTAACTAATGTAATTTGAACAAAGTTTTAGTGAACTATCCTTTCTCCTTTACTCCTCCCTACTTTTGTTTCTTCTCTGTAAAAGTGATAAAATAATGGATGAAGACAAATAACTGGGTTAAACTCTAGAGTGAAACAGATCAACAACCTCATCTTAACCACTCACCAACACTAGACATTGGTCAAAGGTGTCCTTCTCCTCCACTGTCAGCTGAGGAGAATGATAAATAATAATGACCTCACAGATCTATTGCGAGGATTAATAATAGGGATGAAAAGTCCAAGCACCTGGTGCATAAAAGGCACTCACCTCAGAAAGAGTAAAATTTCATTTAAAGCAAATCTGGTGCTTTTCCTGGATTTAGATAAAATTAAGAATAATGGTGATATTTTCCTTGTAGGTATGCTGAAATGTATATCTACTTGATCACCTAGTACAACACATAAATATATCAATAAAGCTTTCAAAAATACATCGTTTGGGTCTGGAGTAAAGGAAATGACAATTTTTCCTGCCGAATGGTCTTTCACTCAGTGTTAAGGCTGATCACTTAATCTCGGAAAATCCAGAAAATTCAACAGCTAAAGCTCTCACCTACACCCTAATTCAGTTCTTTGGGGTCTTTGTGTTACTCTGCAATCTGTTCCACCTGCACCTTAATAGGTGGCCAAGTCATAGCTGAGTCCCAAAACTTCACTTTGGAATGTTCTGGTCTTTTAGGCTCAAAAAGAAAGTGTTTAGACTTAATGGTTTTATGACCCATCAAATTCTGTGTGGTAGCCTCTAATTGCATCCAGGGGCAGGAATTTCTTTTTTAAATCTTTTTTTTTTTTTTTTGACAGTTTAATAAGAATTTACTAATATGCCGAGCATTCCTGGAATGCATTAAGTGGGTTTTAATTTTTCTCTATTTGAGGTCCCAGCACTCCCTCATGTGGCATTTGTCCACATAACAAGTCAGAAGCAAAAGGATAAGTAAATATTTAATCTCCTTTTTTCTCTTTCTTTTTGATTTCCCATGATTAAATGGAGCAAAAGAGCTAATGCATACCTCCATGGAGTACAAAATAAAATTTTATTACAGCTACTGTGCATAAAACCAGAGAGATTTTCACCATAATGTCCTAAAAGCCTCAATGCTATAGTAAGCATTTTGTTAATTGGTTCTTTGAGAAATCAGAAATGTTCTACTTATTTTGCAAGATGGAAATTTAACCTAATGAGACCACCTCCCTTATGTGCTACTAGCATTTATGTTTATTATTGCTATTTTCTTCAATATTTTAAATATTTTGGAGAAATGATTCTGTATTCATCCCTGAGGCTTATGTGAAGGATAAAACTTAAAAAATCAAAAACCAATCTAGTAGAGTTTCAAACGATATGCCATTATAAGTAGAGGCATTTATCTGACTGCTTAAATATTATAATAATTGTCAATTATTAAAATGTTGACTAAATCATCCACTGCAATAAATCTCTTATTCATAAAACAATGCATAGCAAACTGCTCTCCACTGAGTGTTTTCTGGTTATTTTCCTTCCATCTTAAAAGAGTTTTAATTTTCATTTGTTTAAAATTCAAGCCCCTTTATTTATGCTCCTGAATTTTGCACAAGGCTCTTATTTCCTAATAAGTTTCATATTCTGTGGCTTATTCCATACTCTCAAAACTAAAAGGATAAAACTGTAAAAACATAAAACACTTATAGTAAATATTACAAGACTATAGCATACAGCTTGCCTTAGGGGTCTTGCTGCAGTTAATGACATTTGGAAATATCAGCAACTGACCAGGGTATTATAGACAGCATTGTGTAAGTGATTAATAACCTTGAGCAAGGTATTTAATCTCTCCAAGCCTCAGTTTCCACATGCACAGGAGTCAGAGAAAGATCCTCAGGGCTTGGGGCTCACACATTTTAAGACAGTGGTCAGGGATAGATGAGTTAATAAATTCAAATTGCCTGGCACACATTAATTGCTAAATAAATGGTCATTATCATCATTTTCCACAAGACTTTGAAGTATCACTTTTAAAATTTATGTAAGCATTTATTAAACACCTATTTGTTTTCAGCAAGATCTAGAGATCAGTAATTATCTGATCGTTCTCTTCTATCCCAAGAATGCAGTTTTGAGAAATGAAAATCCAGTGTAGGCAGATGCTCACTCCACAGTCTATATCCTCCAGGGCTGGCATAGAGTGGAAAGTAAAGGAGAGAGGGGGGATTTCAGCAATGTCAGGAGGGGCAGGTCTTGACTTTGGTCTCTTTTTTTGTATTTGATGTCATCTTAAATGGGCACAAAACCAGTTATTTGTATGCTGAAAAAAATTGTAAAGATCATCTACTCCTGTTGGGAGTTTTATGTTTTTGAGTATTCTTTTTGTTTTTGTCTTAGCAGCAGAACTTTTTCTTTAAAGCACCGTTCTTTTCAGTCCCAACAAGCAACACAAGTAGCTGTGTGCTCAGTGACACACTTAACTTCCTTGAGATCATTGGAAACAACTCTAGCCTCCTTGCGACACCAGAAGTGAACCACTGATCACATGTAAGCAGCTCACTTTATCAGTGAGGAAACATAATCCTAGAGAGTGAAACTAGTTAGTGGTGAATTTCCACATAAATCAGATGCCCCAGCTGGACAGCCCAGGGGACAGTTGTAGCCCACAAAAGTATTTGCCTTGGCCCACACATTGTTGCTCCAAACAGTGTTTTAAAGAATTTTGATTTATTTGCCAACATTTAAAAACCAGGACATTGCACATTAAAATCAAGATTTCTGGCTTCTCTTAAATTTTTGAAGATTTGGCAACCACCCCACATCCTCACTCCCATGGGGCATCAGTTAGCTAGTGCCAAGATGTGGCTGCCCTCCTTCGATGGAACCTGCAATCTAGGTTTGGTACCCTCCCCACCACTGAGCTTGCATTATTGTTTTCTTAACTTCATCCCTCCTTGGATATTTACATTACCAGCCTGGCCCTTAAAGTCATTTTTTGAGGTTCCTGCATAAAGCTTAAAACAAAAACATCTTTAACAAAGTAAAAAGAGCAATTTTTTACTCCCACTAAGATATTATAAATGGAGTATACTTTTCTGAAAGTGAGTTTTTAATGTATGGGAGAGAAATATTTTAGGGACTTGGAATCTCAGGGGCAAATAAAAATTGAGCCCCATTTTGGGAAGCTTTTCCTAGTATTTATCTCATGTGACCCTCACAAGAGCCTCTAGAGGTAAGATCTCTCATTTAACTAGGGTTGCCGGCTGTAGCAAATAAACATAGGATACCAGTTACAAATGATTTGGTTTTTATCTGAAATACAACTATAACTAGTTCCCTGTATTTTATTTGGCAACCCTATACTCGTTGCCATTTAGAAAATGAAGAAAGAGTAGCTCCATTGGTCACTCTACAACCACACAGTCATGTAAAGAAGAAAGCTCTGCTCTTGGGCTTAGTTCAAAATGCGGACATGTCCTACAGTGGTAAGGAGAAAGACCAAATGACCCCTGAAGCAAGTCTCTATGAAGAAGTCTGGAGAACCAGCTGCGAAGGCAAGACCATGGTACCACAGCAACTTCCAGAACTTTCTAGATGCTCATTCTAATTATTCAGGCCAGACCATTCCCTGGGGATTTTATTTCACCTACTCTTAATGACCAGGCTAACAGGAACACTTTCTCCAGAGATGGCTTCTAACTAACCCCTACCCTCTGAACTTGGCCCCAGTTTCTCCTTCTAGCTAAGGACAAAGACCCTGGAAAAAAGAAAACTTGATTAGGGGCCAGATAATTAGGAGGGTGGGGAAAAAAAATCCTCCACAGCAACATCCATGCATAGATCTCACAGTTTCCCCAAGGATCAGGCTAGCTTGAGAGAGTTTCCATATTTGGAAATGATAGAGTAAATCAAATATCAGCTGCATAATTCCATGTTGATTTTCTGAGTTTTGAGAAAAGAAAGCAGTGTCTACCAAATACGTACGTTCCTCCACTCTTCCTTAAATTTGCCTGTGGCTGTACAAATACTCAGTTAGTCATTGTCTTGGTTTGCATTCTTCCAGAAACTGACAATGAGACAATGCTATGAGCCTGAGTCTTGTATTTGGGAATGATGGCAAGGTGAGCTGACGGAGTAGGAAAGTGAAAGAGGGATGGGAGGTAGCCAGTGAAGGGTGTGCTAATGGGCAGGTAACTTCTGAAGGCAACTGGGGCTCAGTCTTATTAGGGAAACCCTGGGTGATGGGATTAGAAGATGCTTCAGTTATCCTGATCAAAGAGAGCTGAGGTATTTATCCACCAGCCAGAGGGATGCCCTTCCACTCACCCACTTCCAACCACCACCCCCATTCATCAGCTCCTGCTGCCAGAGAAAATGTTAGGCAAAAAGCTGCAGGTTCTGATAAAAATGCGAAGTAATAAGGGAATATATCCTGGGCACCAATAGCATCTGTTCCAGGCACACATTCTTTCCTTCCAAGTAACCTGCCATCAAAATGTATCAGCCAAGGAATACTCTTTGTTATGAGCGGATCAGCACCTGTTTGGGGGATTAATCTTAATATTAAAAAGACCATCAATCCATAGACAGTAATTGGAAGGTCGAAGAAAACCTTAAGAATGTTGAAATCCTTGAGGGATGATTCTACCACAAATCTGGAATATAAACAGTCATGTCACTGCCCTGACAGGAATGTGTTCAGGATCTTGGCTTCTCCAACCTGGTGTGTATAACCTTTCATTGTCAGTTCCTCTGCGTCCTCAGTGTCACCACATCCTCTTTGTTCTGCCTGTTCTACCTTATGCTAATGTCTATCAAGTATTTCAGTCTCCTGCACTCCCCCGGCGGGGTCTGCTCTGCGTGCACCTTAAGTGACAAATTAATTACTTTTAGGGAATGTGATTTACAGATACATGGGCTTCCCTTCATGATACTTATGGGATTTTCTGGAAATTAAAAGCAGCACAAGGTGGTTAAGAGCCCAGACTCTGGAGCCAGACTGCCTAGGTCTGAATCCCATCTCTATCATTTATGAACTGTGTGACCCTGGGCATCTGCCGTGTGCCTCTGTTTCTCCTATATAAAATGGGCTTAATAATAGTACCTACTTCTTCGGACTGTTCAGGGGATGTGATGTTTTGTTTTTGTTTTTTTGGGGGGTTACGTGGGCCTCTCACTTCTGTGGCCTCTCCCGTTGTAGAGCACAGGCTCCGGACGCGCAGGCTCAGCAGCCATGGCTCACAGGCCCAGCCGCTCCGTGGCATGTGGGATCTTCCCGGACTGGGGCACAAACCCGTGTCTCCTGCATCGGCAGGCGGACCCTCAACCACTGCGCCACCAGGGAAGCCCGGATGTGATGTTTTAATACTTGTAATGTGCTTAGAAAAGTGCCTAGAACATGGTAATCATTTTATAAATAAATAAATCTAAAGGGATAAGACTCCAATAGGCATTTAATAATGTTTCATGGTTAATGCTAGAAGGAAATAATGTTAGATAAAACAGTACTGCCTAGGCTGTCAAATTATAGTTTCTAAGTAAGCTTTCTTCTCATTTTTCTTTCCACCCCACCTCCAGCAAAAGTAAGGAGCCATCAGAGGTGATTTGGAGAGTAAGTCCTATCAATTACTAACTATGAAAACCTGCTTTCTATGGAACTAGCTCTTTGCCCATAAAATGGGGACAGTGACACCTGTCAAATAGCAAATAAAATGATATATGTAAAAATACTTTACAGGCTCCAGGGCATTTTACCAAGTGAGCTTTGCTTATTGCCTTCTTCACTTCCTTTCGTTCGCTTCCACTCCATGGTTCCTTCTCCAGTTTTCTCTCTTCTTTTAAATTTAGCTTTTATTGGTCTCTTCTTGCAAAATAATTCAAAGAAAACTGTATACACATGGACCAAAATAAGAAGACTATAGAGTCAGGAATAGTCCCATCACTCATAAATAAAAATTTGTAAAGTGTGGTCTACGTTCTTGGTCTTCAAAAATAAATATATTATATGACCTTATTATTGTTTGTAACTGCTTTTTAAAAATTATTATATTGTAACATATTTCCATGCCACTCAACTCTTTCTATAATATGATTTTTAAGTGTTTAGCCCATATTTATGCATCCTATTTTTTGCAACCAATCTCCAAATATGGGACATTCGAGTGTTTTCCTGACTTTTTTCTTATTAAAAATAACAGGCATGAAAATCCCTGCAAAGATGTCATTCCTCAAAATCATAATTATTTCCTTGGCATTCCTAGAAGAGAATTCATAACATCACTTGGAATTCATATTTTCAAAGCTTTGATACATAGTGTCAAATTATTTTCTAAAAAGATTATTCTATTTTTCACTCTTCCTACCAGTATTTGAAAATGCACATTTTCAACATGCGTATAACCTAATCACCCTATGTAATCTTAAAATAATAATCTGATATTCAGAAAATAAAATTATAATTTTATATTTGATAATTATGGATGGGATAAAAATTGAATGCTTTTCATACATTTATTTGTTATTGTTATGCCTCCATTTGTGAATGTCTTATCTGCCTTTTTTCAATTGCATCTTTTACTCCATTTTTGGGTTATATGTTATTTTATTATTCAAATAAAAGAGCTCTTTACACAGGAAGGACATTAACTCTTTGCAGTCTCATTTTTCAATTCATTTTAGTTGATCATTTGTTTTAAACTTTTATAGATATTTGAGAGTGTGGAAATTTCCATTTTTGTGTGTGTGCTGATTTGTTTGCTTTTGTTTCACTGGTTGCTATCTATAGCATTCTTGGAAAGTCCTCTCTTATCCTAACTTTAAATAGACCGATACATTTCCCTTTTTTCCCTCTCCTTCTCAATATTTCAGGATTACTGTAGACAAATGGCTGTGGCCACACTTATCTGTGTGTGGTCCTACAATTAAAGCGACTCCAGACTCTAACCTAAGTCTCTCTAGCACAACCTCACTGTGTCATGCTGACAGTCCAGGCAGTATTTTGTGAAAGACATTTCAAGGAGGGAAGCGAATCCACAAGATCCTTAATTCTTAAAATGAAAATGTTTTAAAATAGTATTTAGTTCCTGCTCTTTGGTCCTGAATTTCCTGCCTTGCTCAGCATCAAAAAAAAAAAAAAAAAAAAATCAGATAGACTTCATTACCAAGTTTTATATGTGTTTCTGAAGCAGAATGTGGGGAGATTTATCACTGCACATATCCTTTCAAACATTCATAGTTGCTAGGGGACTGGGAAGTTAATAAATTAGCCCTAATTAGGAATTTCTGCATATCATATTTGAATTTCTCATCATTCCCTCCTAAGGCAGTTGGAAATGCTCTACTGGGAATATAACCTATCAGTAAATGAATCATGGTCCAAAACCATGGCAGAAAACACAACCAAGTCACTGCATTTGCTCTTTGATGGTGAGAATCATGTGGTTTGGGGGAAGCAGCAAGGGCTTTGAAATTAGGTAGCCATGAAGTTGAGCCCATCTCTGTACTGCCTAGCTGTGTGACCACGGGTGAGTCCGTTTCTCAGACCTCGATATTTTGAGATATTGATATTGATACTCATAATACGACTAAAAGTCATTGAGCCACTACTCTGTGCCAGGCACTGTTTTAGATACTTTATATATGTGAACTCAGTTAATCCTCACAGTAACCCAAGGAGGTAGGTACTATTTTTATCTCCATTTTACAGCTGATAAAACTGAGTATCTTGCTAGAGTCGTACAGCTAGAAGGTAGAAGAGCAGGACATGCAAGAACAGGCATTTTGATGCCAGTCAATGAGCTTAACTTTTGTGAGTATAAAGACATCCAGGGAAGTGTTTGCTTGATGCATACAGAGAAGGGAGTCACTAAATATTAGCCCATTTCTGTCCCTTTGAGTGAGAACCTTGTTCCTACCTCGCACAGTTGCAAGCTCCCCATCCACGTGAGCCATGCGCTGCATGGCAGTAGCCCCAACGCAGATTGGCATGCTGACTCTCTGCCCTAAAACAGAAGTCGACAGGTCTATTTCAGCAACGTTCCGGAGCATTCGTGGATAAAGCTTCCACCTAGAATGTTTGAAAAAGAAAAAAAGGTTTTAGAATTTCAAAAGCATAACCAAAGCTTTGACATTACATTTGAGTTAGAAAGAGAAAACATTCTTCTATTTTTCCCAGCAAGCAAAGTCCTTTACAAAGCTCAAGGAAATGCGGTAAATCTTAATAGTTGTTAAGATGGAGAGTTAACAATAAGATGAATAATAAACTTCTCAAGCCATTATTCTTAGTAGGTATAATTGACATTTTATAGAATTAAACCATTTGAGTGTATGGTTTTTTGCCCTTTGAGAAACGCATGAAGTTGTGTAACCAGACAATCAAGATCTAGAACAGTTCAGTCATCCTGAATATTTGCCCCATTTCCTTTTGTAGTGGAACTCTCCCCCATCCAATCCCCTAACAACCACTGATCTTTTTCTTTTTTTGTCCCTATAGTTTTACTTTGCAAGAATATCATACAAATGGAATCATATATAGTCGACCCTTGAACAAGGCGGGGGGCGGGGTGGGTGGAGGGGGTCAGCCCTTTGCACAGTGAAAAAACTTTACAGTCGGACCCTCCCGATCTCCAGTTTCACATTCACGGATTCAAGCAAAGATGGATCGTGTAGCACCGATTCAGTGAAAAAAATCTCTGTATATGTGCACCTGCTCAGTTCAAACCCACTTTCAAAGGTCAGCTCTAGTATGTAGACTTTTGAGTCTGGCTTCTTTCACTTAGCCTAATGCTTCTGAGATTCACCCATATTGCTGCATGCATCAATAATTGTTCTCTTTGGTTGATGACTAGTATTCCACTGTAAGAAGGTAGCACAGTTTGTTTATCCATTCTCAAGATAAGAGACATTCGGAATCTTTCAACTTGGGGTGATTATAAATAATGCCACTATAAACATTCACTTAAAGGTTTTTGTGTGAATATAGCTTTCATTTCACTTCTTCCAAGCCATTTTCAAGATGGTATAGAATGGCATGGAGGTTAGATTAGAGTTTAAGAAGATATCCTATGTCTACTTCAGCAGTATTTTTTCTTACAGACAGTAGCTTCAGGGAACTACTTTTAAAATTTGATGTGGTTTCTTCAGAATCCTTGATCTGAATTCAGTATCCATTGAAATATGATGATAAGGGAAGTTTTTATTTTAGTTTAATTGAGCATTTTCATGAACAATGTTATTTGGCAAAGACGAGTTTTTGGCTTGAATTTTTGACCCCTGAACATTATCTTAAGTTACTTTTTCTGTAATACTTTTGTGTAGCAATGAAAGTTACTAACAAACCAAGAATCAAACTAGTAAATTTTACAGGAAAACTAGTTCTCTTTTCTCTCAGCAAAATTTGTATCTCTTATTTGTTCAGGATTATTTTCTCCTCATTAGTAACTGATTAAAACTGAAAAAAATACAGCCCCATTCCTAATGAGCACTAAGGCAATAAACATGTGAGTACACACACATACGTACCTAACTAGCACTTACCTTTCAGGACCTAGATTTAACTCTGCTTCTAGATAGATCAAGATTTTTTATCAATACAGTGAAGTGTGATTTAGTAAGGGAGTCACCAAAATAAATCAAACCTCCCAAGTCTTAACTGAAGCCTACTTCCTGTAGCAGAAGAAGAAGTTCTGTCTTCGTGTTGCCTTGAGGAATAGCTAAGGGTCTGTAATATAACCCTTCCTCACATAATAAAGTAAAAACATCCAGCCCTTGCAAGCATAATAAAGAAGTTTAACTGTGATTTCTCTGCAATTCCTTTGAACATCATAATTGTCATGATTTTCTGTCACACCACATGCTCTGCTGCTGGAAGTCTGTTCTTCTCGACTGACCCTCACAGCGTAATTCTTTGATCTCCATTCTGATGGGGGAGAGGCAGAAGCCTTGAAGAGAGTTTTTTACTACCAATCATCTCTAAGTGTATTATTAGAATGAGAGAAAAAGATTTAATAGCAGCCGTTGGCACGCTGGCCTTGGAAGGCATTAATATTTACATAGAGCTGAGGAAACAATGAAAGCTTTTATGAAGCATACACACTGAGCTGCGGGGCATCAGCCGTGTGTGTGTGTGTGTGTGTGTGTGTGTGTGGCAGAAAGAACATTTTCAAATATCCAGTTCCCCTTTTTAAGGCAAGGTTCCCCCTTTTAAGGCAAGCTACTTCCATCTCCAGGCAGTAGCTTTAGGCTTGTCCACTAGGTGGCGCAGTCACTTAAATAACTGTTCTTGCTTCCCACACACGTTATTTCCTGCCTTGAGGATGGCATTACAGACACCCGTCAACCAATGCACAAAATGCAATTCCTAGGCCAAATTAGATGAGATCAATGGAGTGGGAAATGTATGTTCTCTAGAAAGTCCTCCATATTTTGAAATCTTCCAAAGAGCGATTACAACTAACCTTGTCAGGTAATTCCAATAGCTCTCCAAGCCCCACCCAATCCCATCCCCCAATTTAAGAGATTTTTTTTCCACAGTCTTACATAAAACAGTAGCTGACTATAACCTTGGACTCTGCTCTTATAGGACCTCCACTTTGGAAAAAGTTATGAAGATTGACAAAATAATCGAGCCAATTGAATAATAAACCTCTTTCATAGGTTTCCTGAGTTAAAATAAGTGGGGCAAAAGTTGGGATCCATTTTGTTAGGGAAACCACTGACTGAAACAGCCTGCCCTGGCCAGGCCCAATAGTAAACACTTGCATGAGTTTTATTAAACAGGAGGTCCTGGTAAGGAACGCGAAACTAACAAGCCACCATCAACCGGAAGAATTCAGGAAAAGTCGAAAGGAGAGGAGACTCCAGTGATCTGTCCTACCAACTTCACAGAATCCTCCTCACTGGAATCCATCTTCGCTGAGTGATGCGTGCGCCACCAGGAAGGACCCTGAGTCAGAATGATTGGCCAGAGACAACGCGGAAACTAATTCCATCACCGTAAAACCCAAGACTGCGAGCCACGTGGCAGAAAAGTCCTCCTGGTTTCCTTTACCCTGCTGCTCTCCGTCCGGGCGCCCCTTCCCAATAAAGTCTCTTGCTTTGTTAGCATGATTGTCTCCTCAGACAATTCTTTTCCAAGTGTTAGACGAGAGCCCACTCTCGGGCCCTGGAAGGGGTCCCCCTTCCTGCAACATTTTCACATCCAACAAGGACCTTGATTTTAATTTATCATAAATCAGGTGATACACACAGTCCTCAAGAGGAGTACACTGATGAAAGAAGACACCTGCTCATCACCCAGCTTTGAAGTCCTGTGCTGTTATTGAATCCCACCAACTCAACACACTGAATTAATAAGTCCAGTAAGATGATCATATTGCATCTTAATTTCTCGAAATTAGTTATTCTAAGCATTAAAAACACATGAAATATATGTATAAACCTACAGAATGTGTGTATATATGTATATAAAATACACCACAGTATTTGTAACCATACTTTTTACCATTCATTTGTAATATCGAGAGATCTTTAAGATTATTTAACTGAATTACTATCAACCTCTGAGGCACCCTGGTAAAGGAAGAAGGAGGGCAGGAATTTAAGTCTGAAGAAAACACAGTATGGTAAACATATTTAAATAGTCAAGCCATTTTTGGAAAGGCTCCGTGTGTAGTTAAGTTTCAGAAGGCCTGTGAATCTCCTGAAATGGTATGTGTGTGTGTGTGTGTGTGTGTGTGTGTGTGTGTGTGTCTTCAAAAAACAAGAGACAATTAGCTGCTTTTCATAATGCAAGAGAAAAAGCAGCTTACTTACCTGTGCAAATGAGCTGAATGATCCTGTGACGTTTACACCTATGAGAAGAACACTGCCAGTGCCACTGGTAAGTGTAGATTGCTTCTCAAATATTAAAGAGAGGGAATGATTTCACTTTTACCATCTGTTATTTGAAAGAAAACCACACAATTTTCCGGGTCGCTAAGTGATCTGCGAGGGACGAGGAGAGCTTCCTTTTCTAATATTACAGGACTTCTAAATACCCAAATCAGAGAATTATATTCCGTCAATGATAATTTCACAAGAAGCCGCAAAATATGTGCAGATCACGGTTTAGAAAGATACCCTGAGTTAATGTGTAAGAGAAACAAAGTACTGTTCTTTTGAAAATTAACTCCAATCAGGTCAGGCCCCATGAAACCTAGCAAGCTGACATTTTTCTCTGTTCCTGTTATAATTGCAATAGGAAACTGTTCTTCTGGGTGGTTCTATCTATTTGACTTTATTTGTCCTTTTTTATGTGGGGAGTGGACACAGTAGGATTAGAGCCCCAAGTCTTAGCCAGAAATACCTCCAAGCAACCATTTGGTCACATAAGTGGCCTGTGTCCCCAGAACTCCAAATCGTGGTTGTCAGGGCTGGTACAGAGATAAAAGGTGTCATTGTGAATGACCATTTGCTACACTTGTGGCATGGGGAGGGGTATAAATGTCATAACTGTCTTTAAAATACTCTGTCACTGTGTCACAAGGGGTTATCTGGAGTTTGTTTATTTTGCCATCTTCATTTGAATCAAATGAGACGTTTCCGACTGATTGCCTTCATCCCATCAAGCCAAAGCCACCACCACCTCTGCAGAACATCTATTTTTAGTTCCACGTGATCAGCTTGATGACACAGGGTGAGGACTGAAAGGCCACCCAGCAAGTTACACAGCAAAGGAGGAGCTGGGATGTTAGATAGGCAATGTGTGCTGCAATAAAAACTCCTCAGGTGGTTGATAATAATCCTCTCTCCTCCAGAGAAAGTTGATTAATACATTTTTCCCTTCTTTAAACCTGAACAAAATTGAATGATCAAGGTTCGTGGAAAAGGTGGCATTGAAACCTCATTCTCATTATCTGTGTCTTGACCCTAAATTACTCAGTACTTAGGCTGAGTAAGCTGAGAATACTCACTGCAGAACCAGGTAATTCACAGAAGTTGTGAGGTACTTTTCCAGTCCACATCTTGGAAGTCACCACAGTCTTCTGTGTCTCACCGGGTTTCTAGAATTTCTAGGGTTGAAGAGGTGTTCTGTCTGCTTTGCTACACCCCTTTGCTTCCTCTTAAAGGCCTCCAGTGGGCCAATTGTTTTGGGTCCTGTTTGCATCAATTCAACCCACCAGCACTATGGAGGCCCAAGGTCAATGTGCATCCACTGGAATGTAAGCTCCTGTGGACAAGAATTTTCTTCATCTGGCTTACTGCTCTATCCTCAGCATGTAATACTGAATTGAGCCCATTGAGAGTCTTAATGTGTGAGGTAATTAATCAACTAGCATGGGGTGAAGGGTGGTAAGGGGTGAGGAAGGCTGTGTATAA
The DNA here is from genome assembly GCF_011762595.2 of Tursiops truncatus. Lineage (NCBI taxonomy): Eukaryota > Metazoa > Chordata > Mammalia > Artiodactyla > Delphinidae > Tursiops > Tursiops truncatus. The sequence goes on along the minus strand of NC_047048.1, from coordinate 52,228,934 downwards.
GTGGAGTAGGTGGTCACCTGAGCATTGTGCCCCAAGGAATGCTGAGGGACACCAACTCCATCATCCTGTCAAGGCCCTGAAATTTCCTTGGTTAAAATTACCTATTTGTGGGCTTCCCTGGTGGCACAGTGGTTGAGAGTCCGCCTGCCGATGCAGGGGACACTGGTTCGTGCCCAGGTCCGGGAAGGTCCCACATGCCGCGCAGCGGCTGGGCGTGTGAGCCATGGCCACTGGGCCTGCGCGTCCAGAGCCTGTGCTCCACAATGGGAGAGGCCACAACAGTGAGAGGCCCGCGTACCGCAAAAAAACAAAAAAAAACAAAGTTACCTATTTGTGTTCAAGTGTTGCTTTCAGGAGACTACTAATAGGCAAACCACATCACCTGGTGATGAGTTGAGATGGGCCCAAGAAGGGGCATCTTCCAAGAGCAGAAAATGTTGAAGGGACCTCAAAATATTACATAACAGTTGGAAAAAATCATGCAGAATTTTAAGCCGCTCCACTCTTTGCCAGCTTTTCCCTTCCCATAGCTCTCCCAGCGTCCCAGAAAAGATCTGAGACAAAGCCAAGGCTTGAAGGAGCTTTGGGAAGCCCCCCACCCCCTTTCACCCCACTCTCAGGCTCCTGTATGGATTTGCAGATGAATCGGTGCTGCTTGCCAGGAACCACCTTGGTTAGAATGATTTCATTTCTCCTAACTTACACATAGAAAAATGATTTTGAGTGATTTTGCTCTAGGCTAAAGAAGAAATGAGGAAGGCAGGCAGATTCTTTCCCCTGGATACTTTTTGCCTGTTTTCTTTAATTTTTCATCCTCCATGAGTGCCCGCGACATTTGCTGGCTTCACTAAAAGCTATTATATAAGATGAATGAGCCCCAAAGACTATAGTATATGGAGGGCTCGCCTCCCCTGCTCCAGCAAATAAACCATTTCCTAATTGCTGAGAGAAAAAGGGGTTTTCCTCCTTCAAAGTTATTTTGTTTCTTGTTTTTATTACAAATAGAAAACATAAACCATGATATCTACCATCTTGGGCTTTGAAATATGAAAGTCAAGGGAAAACTAATTTGGGAAGAGAGATGAAGCACTTTGAAGGAGAGATGAAACAGCAAAGTTGAAAGAGTAATGCTATATGGACAAACTGGAATCTAAGGTGAAAATTTAGACAATGGTAATCAAAATGAATGATAGTGGAAAGCCAGCAGGATGGGAACATCTGAGGCAACCATCCGATCTGGTTTGACCAGATAAGATGGTTATCTTATGTTTAATATTAATAGTTTCCTACACCATAAAATAGACCATCACTGTCATACTCAGAGAAAAAGGAAATGGAGTCATCAGAATTTGTCACCATTTTTATACACAGTTAAGTGTATAAAAATGTATGTATCCACATAATTCCAAGTGAGGAAAGTTAGGGTTAGCTTTTTTCAAGATTCCCAGGCTTGGAATATGTTCAAACAAGTTTAAAGCCCAACATTTCTCACAGCGCTATGAATTTCGCCTCTCTACTAAGCATAATATCTAGACAAATAATTCCACACCATCAACATTAAAGCTGAAAGATCTTGTTTTGATAGAATGTCTCTGTGTAATTTTTAAATATGATTTAAAAAAATTCTTACCTGGAAAATGCTGCAATATTATCAGCCAAGGTTTCCTGATCATTTGCCCCAGATTTATAATAGTCATATATAGACTTTGGAAGTATGGATTTAGCATGTTGTTCATAATCACTGATGCAAACAAGCCGGGTAAACATTTTCCTGTTGCGAACCCTGGGATATTTTTCTTTTTTTTCCTTGTGTTGCTTTCTACATCCTGACAATTCTGTTATTTGTCAATTATTAATAGACTTTTTCCAAAGTTCAGATTTAGTTTTCTGTTGTGTACATTAAGAGAGCAAACATATGCTTAGACTTTGAAATTTTATTTGCAGCTGTCTGCCAAAGAACAGGTAGTACACCTAAGCCACAAGAAGTTGGGTTGGGGAGGCAACAGGAGGAGGCAACAGGAGGGGATTAGGTGTTTGTCACATTAAAAAGGCAGAAGAAAAAACAAACAAACAAAAAAAGGCAGAAGAATGAGTAAAAATTAAAAACCTAGAGAAGTACTTGCCTAAAGCCACTCTTAACTCAGTTCTGCCTAAGGCTGCTTCTTCCCCGGGGCATGTGCCTTTGCTGCCTAACTGGTACTGGAATAGGCTGCCCATTCATTTTCATTCCATGTTAGCATCATGCACATATATGAAAAAGAGCTTATGAAATGAATGGGGCATGTGTTACTGGAAGGGGGACCCCTTCCAGGGCCCGAGAGTAGACCCTTGTCTAACACTTGGAAATGAATTGTCTGAGGAGACACACGTACTGACAAAGCAAAAGACTTTATTGAGAAAGGGCGCCCAGGGGGAAAGCAGCAGGGTAAGGGGAACCCAGGAGAACTGCTCTGCCACGTGACTCTCAGTCTCGTTTTATGATGATGATAATCTCATTAGCTTTCCAGATAGTCTCTGGCCAGTCATCTTGCTTGTACCCATATTTGGTCTGACTCAGCATCCTTCTTAACTCTCCTCTTGCCTTCTTGGCTCGCACCTCTCAGCCAAGATAGATTCCAGTGCAAGGTTTCTGGGAGTGTGGCAGAACATATTGTGGGCTGGAGTCTCCTCCTTCTTTTTGGCCCCTCTCGAATTCTCCTGGTTAGTGTTCGGCAACAGCACTGTGTTCCTTATCAGGACCTCCTGTTGAGACAGCTCATGCAAGCCATTTATCATCATGCCTGGCCAAAGCAGGAGGTTTCAGTCCGTGGTTCCCTTACACATCCAGTAAATGCAGGGTGTCTACACAATATGAAACTCAGCCGATTATAAACATTTGGCTTTAACAAGGAACATTAAGGCCAAATTTACAGTTAATTCTTAGAACTTTTTCTTGCTCTGGAGAGGATGCAAGCAAGTGCCAGTCCAAAAGATCATGTGATCTCAATCCAAATTTCACTCAGTCATGGAACGAACACCTGGGGCAGATTCCTATTAGTAAGAAATGACTCAGAAAGCAATGGCTTTGACATCAGTTAGACCTGGTTTTCAATCTGGGAGCCCCCACTTAAAACTGCTCACGTGCTGTCCAGCAGCTGAATTCCAACTGCCTACACCTCTCTGAGAATGCTCTTTTAAATTTGGAGCCTGCTTTTCCATCCACGTGGCATGCTAAAGTGTTATGGAATCAATGCCCCCGGAATAATCCTCCACCAACGAGGGCTTAGTGGAACTGGTATATAAATACCAAATCCCTCACTCCTCTGGGGGTTAACTCGTAGGTGTGTGTTCTACAGTGCAGGCTTCAGTTGCCCGCAAGTGTTAGTAGGTTGCTAAGCCACCCTGTGTTGGCTGCCTTCCCTTACAATCTCACTCCCCTAACAATCTCACTCCCCTACCCTTTAATTTAATCAAAGAGCTGTTAGGATTAACTTTGAATTATAGATAGGTTTATTCCTAAAGTTCACAAATGCTTACTTTTTGCTTCAGTGTAGTGATAACTAAATTGACCCTAAAAATACTATTGGAATGTGAAATTCTGTTAATATGTTAGGGGAGTTCTAAAAGAAGTAACTCCATCGCACAGTTAACAAAATCATTATGAAAATTGATCTGAGATCTTACCTGCTGCGAGAACTGATTCAAAAGTTGCATATTAAAGCAAGACCTTTTATTTACATATACATATTCATTTATTTGCAACTTTGACATATTAAAACTTTTAACACCTTGCAATTAAAGTAATTTTGATGCAGAGGCAATTTATCATTCTAGAATGAACCTTAAACAGGTCAAGTGCTTGAGAAACTAAAGGAGATAAGGGCCAGTGGTTCCCAAAGGGTGGCCCTAGACCAGCGATGTCAGCCTCACCTGGAAACTTTTGTTAGAAATGCAAGTTCTCAGGCCCCACCCCTGTCCTGCTGAATCAGAAACTCTACAGCCTTTTGTGCTGTAACAAGCTTTCCAGGTGACTCTGATGTACAGTATGGTTTGAGAACCACTGCTCTGGCTCGATTGAGAGTAAAGGAGGATTTACTTTAAGAAGCTCGAATTAAAAGAAAAAGAAAAAATTCCACTCTCATCTGTACTATTGCAGCGGCAGCTGATTTGGTGTACAAACCATCTTTGCAGATAAACTAAATATAGTCCCCAAATCATTTCATGAATCTCTTGGTGGAGAGAACTAAAAGAAGTGGGTGGAGTTTAGAACGGCTTCTGTTAATTTGTGATAATTACGTTGTTTAAATATCTCACATTTTTTCAGAGACAATACATTCTGTAAAACTCCGCTCTAGGCCTCTGTGAAGTGAGAAGCTTGTTCAAGCTGCTAAAGGTTGCACTTGCCCATCGCTGCCGACCACCCAGTTTGGGAATCAGGATGGTAAATGGCCAGGAGATGGCCTCTGCTGCTGGATTTGAGCTAAAAGATAGAGGGGTTTTTTGCTTTTTTTTTTTTTTTTACACTGGACTTTCTTTATTCGTGTCAACGCTTCTTAACATCCCAATAAAATGTTCAGCAGAATAATGCCTCTTATAAGGGTAAAAAATATTTCATTGTGAGTTTGTTAGCCGGAAACTGGGTTTGCCTTTTGGTGGGTGTTGATAAAATAGACAAAATCAAGCCAACGATCTGGAGAAGGAAGGATTTATTATTACTTGCAGAAAGTAAGGGAAGATTTATTATTACTTGTGGAAAGTAAGGGGGTCTTTCCCAAAGCAGTGTCTCCCCTAACAGCAAAATTGGGGAAGTTTTTTTTTGGAATTTTATTTTATTTTTTTATACAGCAGGTTCTTCTTAGTTATCCATGTTATACATGTTGGTGTATATATGTCAATCCCAATCTCCCAAAAATTGGGTAAGTTTTAAGCAAAGGGTAAATGTATATTCATGAAGGAGCTGGAGCAGAGAATTCAGCATAGAATTAGGGCAAAGGTCGACAGAGTCCAAGTTTTAGTTGATTGAAGTTAGGAGGGTCAACTTAATCATTCCATCCTCCACCTGGGGGGAGGGGGGCTTAGTTCCTACAGAATTCAAAGATACTTTATTACATATATCCCTTGAGGAGGAACTAGGACTCTGCTTTATCACTGCACTATTGTTTGACTGTCTTTTCTCTGTTCCTGCATTCCTTTGTTCCCTTGAGATCATTAATTACGAGACCTTTTCAACGGCAAGCATTGCAGCCATGCTTAGATCACTAAAATGGCTCAGGCCAAAATGGCTTCTTTTATGCCAGAAAAAGAGAAGCCAAATGTGGTCTTTTCCTTTGGGGACCCTCCTACCCTATCTGCCTACAGTTTTACTTTGCATTTTCCTGATTATTAATGAATTTGATAATCCTTTTATGTTTGTTTATTGGCTTTTTATGTTTCCCAACTTGTGAAATGCTTGCTCATGTCTTTGGTGAATTTTTATATTAGATTTATTGTTGACAGGTAGAATTTCTTTATATACTTTGGATACATCTTTTGTGGTTATACATATATAAGGTACATTTTTACTAAGTTCTTGACATTTTTCCCACACACAAAATGCCAATGTCAGTCTCAAAGCTGCCTGATTGAGGGCAAGTGGTTAGATAGTTCCCATTTTCCATTTTCTTTCTCTTCCTTCTTTCCTCCTTTTCTTTCTCCCTCTCCCCTTCCTTCTCTTTGACTTCATCTTTAACTTCATTTTCTTTCTCTTCTTTTTCTTCTTTTTCTTCCCTTTCCTCTTCTTCATCCCCCTCATTCTCTTACTTTTGTTCCTCTTTTATCCCTCTCATTCTAATTAGAGTCAAGTTCTAAATGGGCAAGTTGCCTCTAGCCAGGTGAATTTTTTTTTTTTCTGGTTCATCCACTAAATGTGTTGCCCTTTGAGGTCCTGGCTTTGAGCTGCAATGAAAGCATGCACAACTGTTGCAAGCTTCTGGAAAGTTTCCCTCTTTCATTCTGTGCAAAAAGGCAGGACTTTGTAACAGTCCCTGGCAGTGGTCTGAAGATGGAGATGATGTGCAAAGAGTTTTCTTGTGCTTCTCCACTACACTGGTTAACATCTTTTTGAGTATCCACCTTGAAAGTGATATGGTTTGTCTTCTGTTCCCCAAGGTCCATGAAGCAATTAAAATAGAAATCCAATTCAAGGGTTCAGCACATGCCCTTGGAGGAAAAGTGGGTCTGCTTACCTCTCTGGGCTCTTGCTCTCATTCAACTTTGGTCTGTTTATTCCTTACTATTTTATGAAGATGCCGATGCATTGTGCACTGTGTTACTCATTATTGCTCTTCAGCAAATAGATCTCTTGTCTTCCAGGCTCATCCTAGTATTGCATGTCCTGATTTACATGTGGTATGGTTGGGTCATAAAACCTGTTGGCCAAAGAATCATGGGTGGAAGTGTAGTGTGTCAATTCTGGGACAGAGAATTTAATAGGAACTGAAACCCTCTGGGCCTGTTGTTTCCTCTGCCATGATAACTAACAGTATTAATACCGGACAGGGCCCTGTGGAGCTCCTGGGCACAAAGGTTTTCTGTGTCCCCCCTTTCTTTGATTACTGGAAATAGCCTTCATTCAGCCTCCGTGACCTTCCCTGAGTTCCAAGGGGCAAATTCAAGCAGTTGTTAATTAGGGAAGGGAGGGGATGCAAGATAGGGGAGAAACAGACAGTCAAGAGAAACAATAGTGCAGCCTTGGGGCAAGGTCCTTGTTTCCCATCAAAGGATATACACAACAATATCTTTGAGCTGTTTTACAGATACTGAAACCCCCTCCAGGTGGGAAAAGTTAACGATTAACAATGGTATGCTGCCCACAAGCAAGTAGTCCCCAGACCAGTTGGAACCTGAAGGTTGATGATGCTGACTCCTACTTACCTCACCATCAACCCATCAGAAGAATGTCCATGAGTGGATCACACCCTCTTTGAACCATTACTATAGAACTTCTCACTATCCTCTCCAAGTGGGGACACATAGTTTTTTGAGGCAGGAGGTCACTGTGTCCCCCTTTGCCTGGGAAAGTGACAAAGTTTTCCTTTTCTTCTTTACCCAAAACTCTGTTTCCAAGATTCAATTTGGCACTGGTGTACTGAGAAGCTGAGCTTTCGGCATCAATTTTCCAAATAGTGGCTGTTCCAGCAGCCTGAGTTCCCAAATGTGGGCATCATGGAGCATAGCCTCTAGCCAGTACAAAATGGTTACAGAGTGTGAGCAAGAATAAACTTTTGTTGTTTTAAGAGACTGACAGTTTGAAGTTTTTTACTACTGCAGTACACCCTGACTGACTTAAAAATAGTATTAGAGAAAGAGTAACAAAAAAGAAAAAAATGTTGGGTATTTGGTTAGAGGGTGAGTAGTAGGAAAACTATTAAAGTTAAGAAGGATTAAATTTCATGTCATGCAGTGGCAAAACCATTATTATTCATATCACTAGCAATAACTTGGAAGGCAGATCACCTACTTAATGAACCCCTAAGGGAAAGAGTTGGAAAGCAAATATATAGCATGTGTTGGCTACTATTTAGCTGTGTTGGGTGCATTACTACAAGAAAAACAAGCTCACAAAGACTTGACTGATTTATGCACAGGGAAAAAAAGATTCCCAAAAAGAGAGTCCAGAAATGTGGAGATTTGAAAGGCTTGCAGATGCTACTTCTTCCCAAACCCTGTCAATAAAAATTTAAAAGATGTTTGGGTGATAAAGGTCATTTCAAACTCAGTTCTGTGCAAGGATCAAATCTAGGGCACATCCCTCACACTCCTTGTTAACACAACTGAATGAAGTAAGCCATCTCAGAGCAAGACCCAGATAAGAATATGATGCTCAATAAATCCTTTCAACAGGACAGCATGACAGGGAAAAGAGTAAAAAGGAGTGGCTGAGATATCCAAGTTATGACCCAGTCCTTCATCATCCCAAATTTAGTGACACAAAGCAAGATCTGTTTTGATATGCTCATAGATTCTGTACATCAGGAATCCGGACAAGGCAAACAGGGATGGCTTTATGCTCTTCCATGATGTGTTACCTCAGATGATATGACATGAATATATGGGGGCTAGAATCATCGAGGGGCCAATCACTCACATATCTGGCACCTTGGCTGGGATGTCTTAAAGGCTAGAGTCAGCTGAGACAATCAATCAGACAACCTATAACATTAAGCTTCTTCATGTCACTAGGATTTCTTCACAGCAAGGTAGCTCAGGTAATTGAACTTCGTACATGATGGTTTAGCACTCAAAGAGTGAATGTTCTAACAAACAATGCATAAGCTACATGGCTCTTTACAACCCAGACTCAGACGTCACATAGCACCACTTCTTCTGCTTTTGGTCAAAGCCATCTCAAATTCAAAGGAAAGGAGACACAGACTTCAACTCTTTTTTTTTTTTTTTTAATGGACCTACAATTATATTTCAGGTGTACAAGATAGTGATTCAATATATTTTTCTTTTTAACATCACTGACAGTTATTTATTTATTTATTTAAATCGAAGTATAGTTGACATACAAAATTGGTTTCAGGTGTATAACATAGTGGTTCCACATTTATGTACATTATGAAATGATCTCCATAATAAGTCCAGTAACCATCTGTCACAATACAGTTATTACAATATTATTGATTGTATTCCCTATGATGTACATTACATTTCCATGACTTATTTATTGTATGGCTGAAAGTTTGTACCTTTTAAAACCCTTTACTTATTTTGTCCATTTCCCTACCCCCATTACCTTTAGCACCACCAGTTTTTCTATATCTATGAGTCTGTCTCTGTTTTCTTCTGTTGGTATATGTGTTTGTTTTTTTAGATTCCACAAATAAGTGAAATCATGTAGTAGTTGTCTTTCTGTCTGACTTATTTCACTTAGCATAATACCTTCTAGGTCTATTTATGTTGTCCCAAAGGCAAGATTCCATTCATTTTTTTAATGACTGAATAGTATTCCATGGTGTGTTTGTACACACACACACACCACATCTTCCTTCCTTATCCATCCATTGATGGGCACTTAGGTTGCTTCCGTACCTTGGCTATTGTAAGTCATGCTGCAATGAACATAGAGGTGCACTATCTTTTTGAATTAGCATTTTCATTCTCTTTGGATAAATACCCAGCTGTGGAATTGCTGGACCTTCTGGTTGTTCTATTTTTAATTTTTTGAAGAACCGCCATATTGTTTTCTATAGTGGCTGTAGCAATTTGCATTCCTACCAACAGTGCACAAGTGTTCCCTTTTCTCCATATCCTCACCAACACTTGTTACTTGCTGTCTTTTTGATAATAGGTATTCTGACAGGTGTGAGGTGGTATCTCATTGTGATTTTGATTTGCATTTCCCCATGATTAGTGACGTTGAGCATCTTTTCATGTACCTGTTGGCCGTCTGCATGTCCTCTTTGGAAAAATGTCCATCCAGGTCCTCTGCCTATTTTTCAATCAGATTTTTTTTGATACTGAGTTATATGATTTCCTTGTATATTTTTGTATAAGGATATCAAAGCCTTATTAGATATGTGATTTGTAAATATTTTCTCCCATTCAGTAGGTTGCCATTTTGTTTTGTCGATGGTTTCCTTCACTGCGCAAAAGCTTTTTAGTTCGATGTGGTCCCATCTGTTTATTTTTCTTTTGTTTTTCTTGCCTGAGGAGACATAACCAAAAAAATTGCTAAGACTTATGTCAGAGAGCTTACTTCCCATGTATCCTTCTAGGAGTTTAATGGTTTTAAGCTTACATTTAAGTCTTCAATCCATTTTGAGTTCATTGTTTTATTTTATTATTATTATTATTTTTGGCTGCCTTGGGTCTTAGTTGCAGCATGCAGTATCTTCACTGAGGCATGTGTAATCTTTCATTGCAGCACATGGGCTTCTCTCTAGTTGTGTCATGCAGGTTTTCTCTTTCTAGTTGTGGCACACAGTCTCCAGGGTATGGGGGCTCTATAGTTATGGCACACGGGATCCAGAGTGTGTGGGCTCTGAAGTTTTGTGGCACACAGGCTCTCTCGTTGAGGCATGTGAGCTCAGTAGTTGTAGCATATGGACTTAGTTGCCCTGCAGGTTGTAGGATCTTGGTTCCCTGGCCAGGGATCAAATCCATGTCCCCTGCATTGGAAGGCAGATTCTTTACCACTGTACCACCAGGGAAGTCGCTGGGTTCCTTTTTTTTATATATGGGATAAGACAGAGACTCAAACTTTTTGTTGTTCTTGTTGTTCATTGCTATATTTTCTTTTTTAAAAAAACACCTTTATTGGAGTATAATTGCTGTACACTGCTGTGCCAGTTTCTGCTGTATAACAAAGTGAATCAGTTATATGTATACATATATCTCCATATCCCCTCTCTCTTGCACCTGCCTCACACCCTCCCTATCCTACCCCTCTAGGTGGTCACAAACCACCAAGCTGATCTCCTTGTGCTATGCAGCTGCTTCCCACTAGCTATCTATTTTACATATGGTAGTGTATATATGTAAATGCTACACTTTCACTTCATCCCAGCTTATCCTTTCACATCCCTGTGTACTCAAGTCCATTCTCTTTATCTCTGCATCGTATTCTTATCTTGACCCTAGGTTCATCGGAACCATTTTTTTTAATTTTTAGATTCCATATATATGTGTTAGGATACGGTATTTATTTTTCTCTTTCTGACTTAATTCATTCTGTATGACACTCTAGGTCTACTCACCTCAAAACAAATAGGCCAATTTCATTTCTTTTTATGGCTGAGTAATATTCCATTGTATATATGTGCCACATCTTTATCCATTCACCTGTTGATGGACACTTCGGATACTTCCAAGTCCTGGCTATTGTACATAGTGCTGCAATAAATATTGTGGTACATGTCTCATTTTGAATTATGGTTTCTTCATAGTATATGACCAGTAGTGGGATTGCTGGGTCATATGGTAGTTCTATTTTTAGTTGCTTAAGGAAACTCCATATTGTTCTACATGATGGCTGTATCAATTTACATTCCCACCAACAGTGCAAGAGGGTTCCCTTTTCTCCATACCCTCTCCAGCATTTACTGTTTGTAGATTTTTTGATGATGGCCATCCTGACTGGTGTGAGGTGATACCACACTGTAGTTTTGATTTGTATTTCTCTAATGATTAGTTATGTTGGGCATCCTTTCATGTGTTTGTTGGCAATCTGTATATCTTCTTTGGAGAAATGTCTATTTAGGTCTTCTGCCCATTTATGGATTGGGTTGCTTGTTTTTTTAATATTGAGCTGCATGTGCTGCTTGTAAATTTTGGAGATTAATCCTTTGTCACTTGCTTCATTTGCAAATATTTTCTCCCATTCTGAGGGTTGTCTTTTGGTTTTGTTTATGGCTTCATTTGTTGTGCAAAAGGTTTGAAGTTTCATTAGGTCCCATTTGTTTATTTTTGTTTTTATTTCCATTTCTCTAAAAGGTAGGTCAAAAAGGATCTTGCTGTGATTTATGTCATAGAGTGTTCTGTCTATGTTTTCCTCTAAGACTTTTATGGTGTCTGGCCTTACATTTAGGTCTTTAATCCATTTTGAGTTTATTTTTGTGTATGGTGTTAAGTGTTCTAACTTCATTCTTTTGCATTTAGCTGTCCAGTGTTCCCAGCACCACTTATTGAAGAGGCTGTCTTTTCTCCATTGTATATTCTTGCCTCCTTTGTCAAAGATAAGGTGACCATATATGTGTGGGTTTATCTCTGGGCTTTCTATCCTTTCGATTGATCTAAATTTCTGTTTTTGTACTAATACCATACTATCTTGATTACTGTAGCTTTGTAGTATAGTCTGAAGTCAGGGAGCCCGATTCCTCCATCGCCGTTTTTATTTCTCAAGTTTGCTTTGGGTACTCGGAGTCTTTTGTGTTTCCATAAAAATTGTAAAATTTTTGTTCTAGTTCTGTGAAAAATGCCATTGGGAGCTTGATAGGGATTGCATTGAATCTGCAGATTGCTTTGCATAGTATAATCATTTTCAAAATGTTGATTTGTCCAATCCAAGAACATGGTATATCTCTCCATCTGTTTGTATCATCTTTAATTTCTTTCTTCAGTGTCTTACAGTTTTCTGCATACAGGTCTTTTGTCTCCTTAGGTAAGTTTATTCCTAGGTATTTTATTCTTTTTGTTGCAATGGTGAATTGGATTGTTTCCTTTATTTCTCTTTCAGATTTTTAGTCATTAGTGTATAGGAATGCAAAACATTTCTGTGCATTAATTTTGTATCCTGCTACTTTACCAAATTCATTGATTAGCTTTCGTAGTTTTCTGGTGGCATCTTTAGGATTATCTATGTATAGTATCATGTCATCTGCAAACAGTGACAGTTTTACTTCTTCTTTTCCTATTTGGATTCCTTTTATTTCTTTTTGTTCTCTGATTGCTGTGAGTAAAACTTCCAAAACTAGGTTGAATAATAGCATTAAGAGTGGGCAACCTTGACTTGTTCTTGATCTTAGAGGAAATGGTTTCAGTTTTTCACCATTGAGAATGATGTTGGCTGTCAGTTTGTCATCTATGGCCTTTATTATGTTGAGGTAGGTTTCCTCTATGCCCACTTTCTGGAGAGTTTTTTCATAAACGGGTGTTGACTTTTGTCAAAAGTTTTTTCTGCATCTATTGAGATTATTATATGGTTTTTACCCTTCAGTTTGTTAATATGGGGTATCACATTGATTGATTTGCATATATTGAAGAATCCTTGCATTCCTGGGATAAACTCCACTTCATCATGGTGTATGATCCTTTTAATGTGCTGTTAGATTCTGTTTGCTAGTATTTTGTTGAGGATTTTTGCATGTATGTTCATCAGTGATATTGGTCTGTAGTTTTGTTTGTTGTGACATCTTTGTCTGGTTTTGGTATCAGGGTGATCATGGCCTCATAGAATGAATTTAGGAGTGTTCCTCCCTCTGTTATATTTTGGAAGAGGTTGAGAAGGGTACATATTAGCTCTTCTCTAAATATTTGGTAGAATTCATCTGTGAAGCCATCTGGTCCTGAGCTTTTGTTTGTTGGAAGATTTTTAATTACAGTTTCAATTTCAGTGCTTGTGATTTGTCTGTTCATTTTTTCTTTTTCTTCCTAGTTCAGTCTTGGAAGTTTGTACTTTTCTAAGAATTTGTCTATTTCTTCCAGGTTGTCCATTTTACTGGCATATAGTTGCTTGTAGTAGTCTCTCATGATCCTTTGAATTTCTGCAGTGTCAGTTGTTACTTCTCCTTTTTCATCTCTAATTCAGTTGATTTGAGTCTTCTCCCTCTTTTTCTTGATGAGTCTGGCTAATTGTTTATCAATTTTGTTTATCTCCTCAAAGAACCAGCTTTTAGCTTTATTGATCTTTGCTATTTTTTCCTTTATTTCTTTTTCATTTATTTCTGATCTGATCTTTATTATTTCTTTCCTTCTGCTAACTTTGGGGTTTTTTTGTTCTTCTTTCTGTAATTGCTTTAGGTGTAAGGTTAGGTTGTTTATTTGAGATATTTCTTGTTTCTGGAGGTAGGATTGTATTGCTATAAACTTCCCTCTTAGAACTTCTTTTGCTGCATCCCATTGGTTTTGGGCTGTTGTGTTTTCATTGTCATGTGTCTCTAGGTATTTTTGGATTTGTACAGTGATCTCTTGGTTTTTAGTAGCATTTTGTTTAGCCTCCATGTGTTTGTATTTCTTACAGTTTTTTTCCTGTAATTGATATCTAGTCTAATAGCATTGTAGTTGGAAAAGATACTTGATATGATTTCAATTTTCTTAAATTTACTGAGGCTTGACTTGTGATGCAAGATGATCTACCCTGGAGAATGTTCCATGAGCACTTGAGAAGAAAGTGTATTCTGTTGTTTTTTGATGGAATGTCCTATAAATATTAAATAAGTATATCTAGTCTAATGAGTCTTTTAAAACTTGTGTTTCCTTATTTATTTTCATTTTGGATGATCTGTCCATTGGTGAAAGTGTGGTGTTAAAGTCCCCTACTATGATTGTGTTACTGTCAGTTTCCGCTTTTATGGCTGTTAGCATTTGCCTTATGTATTGAGATGCTCCTACGTTGGGTGCATAAATATTTACAGTTGTTCCGTTTTCTTCTTGGATTGATCCCTTGATCATTTTGTAGTGTCCTTCTTTGTCTCTTGTAATAGTCTTTATTTTAAAGTCCATTTTATCTGATATGTGTATTGCTACTCCAGTTTTCCTTTGATTTCAATTTTCGTGGAATATATTTTTCCATCCCCTCACTTTCAGTCTGTATGTGTCCCTAGGTTTGAAGTGGGTCTCTTGTAGACAGCATATATATGGGTCTTGTTTTCGTGTCCATTCAGCCAGTCTATGTCTTTTTGCTGGAGAATTTATTCCATTTACTTTTAAGGTAATTTTCAATATGTATGTTCTTATTACCATTCTCTTAATTGTTTTGGGTTTGTTATTGTAGGTCTTTTTCTTCTCTTGTGTTTTCTGCCTAGAAAATTTCCTTTAGCATTTGCTGTAAAGATGGTTTGGTGGTGCTGAATTCTCTTAACTTTTGCTTGTCTGTAAAGGTTTTAACTTCTTCATCGAATCTGAATGAGATCCTTTTTTGGGTAGAGTAATCTTGGTTGTGGTTTTTCCCTTTCATAACTTTAACTATGTCTTGCCACTCCCCTTTGGCTTGCAGAGTTTCTGCTGAAAGATCAGCTCTTAACCTTATGGCATTTCCCTTTTATGTTATTTGTTGCCTTTCCCTTGCTGCTTTTAGTATTTTTTCTTTGTAGTTAATTTTTCATAGTTTGATTAATATGTGTCTTGGAATGTTTCTCCTTGGATTTATCCTGTATGGGCCTCTCTGTTCTTCCTAGAGTTGACTATTTCCTTTCCCATGTTAGTGAAGTTTTCAACTATAATCACTTCAAATATTTTCTCAGAGACTTTCTTTTTCTCTTCTTCTGGGTCCCCTGTAATTCGTATGTTGGTGCATTTAATGTTTTCCCAGTTGTGTCTGAGGCTGTCCTCAATTCTGTTCATTCTTTTTTCTTTATTCTTCTGTTTGGCAGATATTTCCACTATTTTGTCTTCCAGGTCACTTATCCATTCTTCTTCCTCAGTTATTCTGCTCTTGATTCCTTCTAGAGTATTTTTAATTTCATTTACTGTGTTGTTCATCACTGTTTGTTTGCTCTTTAATTCTAGGACTTTGTTAAATGTTTCTCGTATTTCCTCCATTCTATTTCTGAGAATTTGATCACCTTTATTATCATTACTCTGAATTAGTTTTCAGGTAGACTGCCTATTTCCTCTTCTTTTTTTTTTTTTTTTTTTTTTTTTTTTTTTTTGGTCTGGTGGGTTTTTACCTTGCTACTTCATCTGCTGCATACTTCTCTGTTTCCTCATTTTGCTTAACTTACTGTGTTTGGGGTCTCCTTTTCACAGGCTGCAGGTTTGTAGTTCCTGTTTTTTTGTGTGTGTGTGTGCCCCTAGTAGGTGAGGTTGATTCAGTGGCTTGTGTAGGTTTCCTGGTGGAGAGGACTGGTGCCTGTGGTCTGGTGAGTGGGGCTGTATCTTGTCCTTCTGCTGGGCAGAGCCATATCCAGTGGTGTGTTTTGGAGCGTCTGTGAACTTAGTATGACTTTAGGCAGCCTCTCTGATAATGGGTGGGGTTGTGGTCCTGTGTTGCTAGCTGTTTGGCATGGGGTATCTTGCACTGGAGCTTGCTGGCCATTGGGTGGATCTGGGTCTTAGTGTTGAGACAAAGATCTCTGGGAGAGCTCTCGCCGATTGATATTACGTGGGACTGGTAGGTTTCTGGTGGTCCAAATCTTGGACTCAGCCCTCCCATCTCAGAGGCTCAGGCCTGACAGCCAGCCGGAGTACCAAGACCCTGCCAGCCACTCAGCTCAGAAGAAAAGGAAGACAGCTTTATGGCATAGAGTGTTCTGCCTATGTTTTCCTCTAAGAGTTTTACAGTGTCTGGCCTTACATTTAGGTCTTTATTCCATTTTGAGTTTACTTTTAAGTATGGTGTTAAGAGTTCTAATTTCATTCTTCTACATGTAGATGTCCAGTTTTCCAAGCACCACTTATTGAAGAGGCTGTGTTTTCTCCACTGTATATTCTTGCATCTTTTGTTGTAGATAATTGACCATATAAGTGTGGATTCGTTTCAGGTTCTCTATTCTATTCCATTGATCTATGGGTCTGTTTTTATGCCAGTACCATACTGTTTTGATGACTGTAGCTTTGTATTATGGTTTGATTTCAGGGAGCATGATGCCTTCAGAATGTTCTTCTTTCTCAAGATTGTTTTGGCTATAAGGAGTCTTTTGTGTTTCCATACACATTTTAGAATTATTTGTTCTAATTCTGAAAAAAATGCCAGTGGTATTTTGATAGGAACTTCATTGAATCTGTAAATTGCCTTGGGTAATATGGTCATTTTAGCAATATTAATTCTTCCAATCTATGAAAACAGGATATTGTTCCATCTGTTTGTATCGTCTTCAATTTCTTTCATCAGTGTTTTATAGTTTTCTGAGTACAGGTTTTTTACCCCCTTAGTTAGATTTATTCATAGGTATTTTATTCTTCTTTTGATGTGGTTGTAAATGGGATTATTTTCTTAATTTCTCTTACTGATAGTTCACTTTTACTGTACAGCAATAGATTTATCTATATTAATTTTTATTGTGCAACTTTACCAATTCACTGATGAGCTTTAGTATTTTGCTGATGGCATCTTTAGGATTTTCTATGTATAGCATCATGTCATCTGCAAACATGACTTCCTTTCCAATTCGGATTTCTTCTATTTCTTTTTCTCATCTGATTGAGGCTAGGACTTCCAATACCATGCTGAATAAAAAAGTGGTGAGAGTAGACATGCTTGCTTTTTTCCTGATCTTAGAGGAAAAGCTACAGTTGAGTATGATGTTAGATGTGAGCTTTTCATATACAACTTTTATTATGTTAAGTTATATTCCTTCTATACCCAGTTTGCTGAGAGTTTTTATCATAAATGGAGGTTGGATTTTGTCATTTTTCCCCCCACATTTATTGAGATGGTCATATGATTTTTATTCTTCAATTTGTTAATGTGTTGTATCATATTGATTGGTTTTTAGATATTGAACCATCCACCTTGCATCCCTGGGATAAGTCCATGGTGTATGATCCTTTTAATGTGTTGTTGAATCCTGTTTACTAGTATTTTAAGGTTTTATGCATCTATTTTTATCAGTGATATCATCCTATAATTTTCTTTTTTGTGTGATATCTTTGTCTGATTTTGGTATCAGGGTGATACTAGCCTCATAGAATGAATTTGGAAGTGTTTCTTCCTCTTCAACTTTTTGGAAAGATTTGAAAAGGAATGGTGTTAACTCTCCTGTAAATGTTTGGTAGAATTTACTTGTGAGGCCATCTGGTCCTAGACTTTTGTTTGTTGAGAGTTATTTATTACTGATTCAGTATCATTACTAGTAATTGGCCTCTTCATATTTTGTATTTATTCCTAATTCAGTTTTGGGAAATTGAATGTTTCTAGGAATTTATCCATTTCCTCTGTATTGTCCATTTTATTGGCATATAATTTTTGTAGAAATTTTTTATGATATTTTTTAATTTATGTGTTGTTCATGAGTTTTCCTTTTTCATTTCTGATTTTATTTATTTGGATCATCTGTCTTTTTTTTTTTTCCTTGATGATTCTAGCTAAAGGTTTACAAATTTTGTTTATCTTTTCAAAGAACCAGCTCTTAGTTTCATGATGTTTTCTAATATTTTAGCCTATTTCATAATTTCTGCTTTGATCTTTATTGTTTCTTTCCTCCTGCTAACTTTGTGTTTGTCTGTCTTTTTTTAGTTACTTTAGGCATAGTTTTAGGTTATTTATTTGAGATTTTTCTTGTTTCCTGAGGTAGGCTTGTATCTCTATAAACTTTCCTCTTAGAACGGTTTTTGCCATGTCCCATAGATTTTTGAATTGTTGTAGTTTCCATTTTCATTTGCCAATAGATACAGTTTTGATCTCCTTTCTTATTTCTTCAGTGACCCACTGGTTGTTTAGTAACATACTGTTTAGCTTCCACGTGTTTTTATTTTTTACAGACTTTTTCTTATAGTTGATTTGTAGTCTCACAGTACCACAGTACTGTGGTCAGAAATGAGGCTTGATATGATTTCAATCTTCCTAAATTTATTGAGATTTGTTTTGTGGCCTAGCATGTGATCTATTCTGGAGGATGTTTCTTGTGTGCTTGAAAAGAATGTGTATTCTGCCTTTTTAGAATGGAATTTTATAAATATATTCTATCTGATCTAATGTTTCATTTAAGGCCAGGGTTCCCTTATTGATTTTTCTGTCTGGATTATTGGCCCATTGTTGTAAGTGGGATGTTCAAATCCCCTAATATGACTGTATTACTATCAGTTTCTCCCTTTATGTTTGTTAATATTTGCTGTAGGTATTTATGTGCTTCTATGTTTGGGACATACATATTTAAAATGGTTATATCTTCTTATTTGATTGATCCCTTTATCATTATGTAATGTCCTTCTTTGTCTCTTATTACAGTCTTTGTTTTAAAGTCTATTTTGTCTGATATAAGTATTGCTACTCCACTTTTCTTTACATTTTCATTTGCATGTAATACCTTTTTCCATCTCCTTACTTTCACTCTGTGTATGTTTTTAGACTGAAGTGACTCTCTTTTAGGCAGTTTTATTTTTTAATCCATTCAGCCACTCTATGTCTTTTGATGAGAGTATTTAGGCCATTAACATTTAAAGTAATTATTGATAGATATGTAATTTTTACCATTTTGTCAATTGTTTTCAGGGTGTTTTGCAGTCCTTTCTTGTTCCTTTCTGCAGCATTTGCTCTTTTCCCTTGTCATTTGATGACTATCTTTAGTGTTGTATTTGGATTCCTCTCTTTTTTGTGTTTGTACCTATTATAGAATTTTGGTTTGTGGTTTCCATGAGGTTTATATGTAGCAATATATATATATATTTAGGTTTATGATCTCTTAGGCTCAAACACATTCTAACAGCCATGCATTTTTACTCCCCCACCAACATTTAATATTTTTGACATCATATTTCACATCTTTTTGTTTTGTGTATTCCTTAACTACTTATGGTTGATGTAGAAGATTTTAATTCTTTTGTCTTTTAACATTTCTACTAGCTTTATAAGTGGTTGATCTACTACCATTACTACCAGTGAGAGGTTTTCATTCATAATTTTCACACGTCTAGTTGTGGTCTTTTCTTCTGCACTTAGAGAAGTTCCTTTCATTTCCTTTTGAAGTTGGTTTAGTGGTGCTGAACTCTTTTAACTTTTGCTTGTCTGTAAAACTCTTTATCTCTCCTTCAAATCTGGGTTATAGTCTTGCTAAATAGAGTATTCTTGGTTGTAGAATTATTCCTTCCATCAGTTAAAAAATATGACATTTCCTTCTGGTCTGCAAAATTCTTGCTGAAAAATCAGCTCATGTTTTTATGGGAGTTCTCTTTTGCATGACTAGCTGTTTTTCCCTTGCTGCTTTTAATATTCTCTCTTTAGCTTTAATTTTTGCCATTTTAATTGTAATGTGTCTTGATGTGGACCTCTTGAGTTCATCTTGTTTGGGATTCTCTGTGCTTCCTAGACCTAGATATCTGTTTCATTTCCCAGGCTGGGGAAGTTTTTAACTATTATTGCTTCAAATAAGTTCTCTGCCCCTTTCTTTCTCTTTTCTCCTTCTGGAACCTCTATAATGCAAATGTTAGTAGGCTTGATGTTGTCCCAGAGGTCTCTTAAACTGTCCTCATTTTTTAAAATTCTTTTTTTCTGTTTAGCTTGGGTGATTTCACTATTCTGTCTTCCAGTTCACTGATGTGTTCCTTTGAATCATCTAATCTACTGTTGATTCCTTCTAGTGAATTTTTTATTTTAGCTATTGTATTCTTCATCTCTGTTTGATTCTTATTTATATATTCTGTCTCTGTGTTAAACTTCTCACTGTATTTATCCATTCTTCCCCTGAGTTCTTTGAGCATCTTTATGATCTTTACCTTGAACTCTTTTTGGGTACTTTGTTTTGTTCTATGGTTTTATCTTCCTCTCTTTGGCACATATTCTTTTGTTACTTCATTTTGCCTAATTCTCTGGCAGGGGGCATTGTACATATCAGGTAGATTGATTACTTTTCTCAATCTTGGAGAAGTAGCTTTTTATAGGAGACATCATATGGGGCCCAGCAGCACACTCCCCTCTAGTCACCAGAGATATGTTATCTAGGGGTGTCCCCTGTGTTGGCTGAGTGGGCCCTTCTCTTTTAATGGGGCCAAATACTGTGGGTGCACTGGTTGGTGGTGCTGGCCCCTGGCCTGGTTGACTGCCAGGCCCTGTCTTGTACAGAAACTGCTGACCACTGCTGGGCAAGGCTGGGTCTTGGTGTGGCTGGCTGCATGGCCCAGGGGAACCTGGGGCTGGTGTCAGCTCACTAATGGACAGGGCCTTGGCCTTGAAAGTCCTGGGCTGGCCCTGGCCTGCTGGTGGGCAGTGCCAGTGCCAGTGGAGTGGGTGGTAGGGCCCAGGGGTGCTGGCCCACTAGTGTGGGCCAGGTCCTGGTGTGGCTGGCTGCAGTTGTTAGGGGAGCCCAGGACTGGTGCCAGCTGCTGGTGGATGAAGCTATGAACCCACATAACCGGCTGCTTGGCCTAGGGTGTCCCAGAGCTGACGCTGGTTCGCTGGTGGTTGGTGCCAGGTCTTGGCACTGCTGAGGTCCCCTTTCTTGAATGTGTAGTGCAAAACCAGAACTACCAACCACCTTGGTCTGTACAGAGAGTGCTTCAGCAACATCTTCCACTGGTAATTTCAATACTAGTGTATTACCAAGTAGTATTTTCTAAATTGATATTACATACAGGTACCACAAGACTCTTTCAAGTATTTGTCTCTTTCTTACCAAATTTTACATTGTCAGGTCATAGGAAAAAGAAACAGTGGTTAAATTTCATGTTGGTAACCTCTGCTGCCAAAACGGTATGTTTTATGTGTTAAAAGAAAAACTTTACCCTTCACCTCTCACCTTCCCCATGGCCCTCCCCTCTAAATACCCTTCTATGGAGGATGACTCAGCCGACAGTTCCATTCTTTGCCTTTCCCAACCTTTTCCCTCTTTCTTCCTGACATGCAGTAAGCTCCAGCAATTATAAGACAAGGATGGGAGTCAGAGCTAAAGATGGTGAGACAAAGAGACAAAGAGCCTGGGTCCTGAGGCTCACAAAACCACCTTACCAACTCCAAACCACCTGCCTCCCAACTTCTTTCATATAATGGAGTATAACACTTTATCTTATTTAAGTTCTTTATATTTGGGGCATCTTTCACTAGCATCCAAACACAGTTCCTAATTGACCCAGACCTCAATTCATTGGAATGCCCAGGAAAGAATTTAATAAGGTAATAAGGTATATAACATATTATATATACACATATACATACCTATGTTACATATGTACATACAATTTTTTATGTATACAGATAGATGAAATTGCAGTTTTAATTAACTAAGAATTAAATGTAGCTTAATAAAAAATCTATAGAATAGAGATAATTAGAATTCATTGAGATTAGTCTCAGTACAATCCCAGAAGCATTCATTAAAATATTCATTAAAATATTACTTCCAGTTGTTTTGTTTTCTTCCTACAAATTTATTGGGATGAATATGGGTGTGTGTGTTCTGTGATTTTGACACTGAACATTAAAAAAAATTTCCATTTGGAAATTCTGTTTTGGTTCTTATCAACTGAAATTTCCCAGTCTATTCAAACACTATCAATGAGGGCAGGACAGAAACTACAAGAATATTCATAGTGCCTAACTGTAGTTTCTGATGCCACAAGAGTAGACTGATTAATTCCTCTCCAGTTTCTTTATAAACTATCAATACTGTTTTTAAGCTATATGCCCCCAAACTGGAGGACCTCTTAGTTTCTTAGATTGCAACCAGATAAAATATGTAATCAACGACTAAGTCAGTCACTCTGCTTATTGAAATTTCAACAGAAGAAAAGTTCTGCTCTGTATACAAAAATATATAAAATACATATATTCTGGTTGTGAACACCAGCACCCCAGATGGACATTACCCCTCACTGATGAGGCAGGGTAGCACTAATGGGATTTTGGCCTGAGTGATGTCTCTTGCCTCTTAATGAACCCATCCAGCATCTGTCAGGCTCAAAGAAAGGCTCTCAATCTATTAAATGAGACCTTTACTATCCCAGCTCTCTCCTCAATAATAAACAACAACAGAATGTTCCCAAGCTTCTGTAGGTTATTATAAATTTACCTCCTGCCAATAACCTCATTACAATTGGGAAAACAAAGGCTCTTTTCAACTTCTGTGCAGCACCTGAGTGAAGTTTACCAGTCAGCTCATTACAGAAAATAAAAGCAGATGATTTTTCAGGTGTTCAATTCTTTGCATCTCTGTTAAGCCCCAGCACCTTGAGTGAAAAGACAAATCAGAGTATTTTTTTCATGGCTGTCCTTCTTTCTATGCTAGAATGAGATAAAGTTGTAATGAAACATTGTAGCCCTTTTCTTTTCTAAGCCATGCTTTATCCACTGTGAATTAACTTCTAAAAATTAAATACACATGTGTTTAAAAAGCCTATTGTACGTAGGCCTTGTCTAACACGGAGAAAATTACAAAAAAAAAAAAGATAGGAATTGTTGAAAAAAACATGATGAATTCGCAGCAGAATGACAATTGGAAAAATCTATCTTAACCTTCCCCACATCAAGTGGCTTTCAAAAATTGTCCCCTTTGAGCTCTTAGATCACTTCTGAAAACAATAATAAATTAGCCTCTGATGCTTTTCCACAAGTCCTCAGCACATCCTCATCTACCTTTTTCTTCTCTTAGTAGCCACATTCATCTCTTCAGTTCAGTTAGAGAATATTGGGAACCAGGCCAGCTCTATAATTCTGAGCCCTTTTATCTTAATAGGATTTTCCAGAAATCATGTGGATATGGAGCATACAAATTAGTCTGCCCCTTCAGCTTTCAGTACCAGGAAAGTGTCTGGTAATGAGATTTCAATATTGATAGACAACTACATTTTCCAGAAAGGAGATGGCATCATTTTCAATATGCAGGAAACAATTTTTCAAAGGATAGCCAAGTTCAAAAAACACAGGAAATATAAAATGATACACTTAAAACTATGGTCATGTGGGCAGGTTATTTATTTTGGGCCAATATTTCTCAGCAGAAATAAATGTGTTTTTTTTTTTTTTTTTTTTCCCCAGTCTGGAGTCATTATCTATTGCTCCAAAAATCAATATTTGATAACGTTAAATAATTCCTGCCCACAGAGGATATGTAAGCTCTCAAAATGTTTGGATAAATATAAAAGAGTGGTACCCGGAATTCAAGTTCAACTAATGAGGCACATAATCTATTTTGTATCTGCCATTTTTCATTTCCTGTGATTGGCATACTCACAGAAAGGCAGCTGATTCTAAAGTCATTTCCCAAAGTGGGTTCCATGGATCACTAATATATTCCTTGATAGAAATATATACGGAAAAAATATTGCTTCAATGAAAAATTATGATTGTTTAGATGACAACCTTCCAGGTTATCTGATTATAGTGTCTCACCATCATTGAACAATTTTACAACCATGTAGGTTGTAAACAACTGAAGGAAATGCAAAATAATTCTTGATTATAGACAGAAAATTCAGTCATGTCCATAGGAAATCAATAGACTTCCCTCACCATCTTGTAGAAACACCAGTATTACTTCCGTTTGCACATTCATCTCATGCTCCTGATCTAGAAATATGTCTGTCAATGTTTTCTGTCTGGTTCTCTCACTGATTATGAGTTAAATGAAATTGTTAACGTATATTCATTTTTATATCTGTGTGAGAGTCATTTTACCCCTGTATAAAAATGATCTTTTAACATGTATATATATTTTTTAATAATACAAGTTTGGGGAAAGTTTGGGTATAGAGGACAGGGCACTGAGCTGAGACTTGGTGGCCTGAGTCTCTTCCAGACTTCTATTAACAATAGGATGACTATTGCTTAACTCTGTATTATGGAAAATTTCAAGCAGATTCCAAAGCAGAAAGAACAGTAAAATGAGCTTCCCTCCATTTAACCATGAGCCAGCTTTTGCATTTGCCAACTCATGGTCAAGCTTATTTCTTCTATCCTCTCCCCACAGCTTCCTGTGGGGTTATGTTGAAGTAAATTCTAGATATAATATCATTTTGCATATCTCTAAAAGATAAAGTCTCTTTTTAAAAAAATATATAGCCATAATACCATTATCACACTTGAAATTGAACAAAAATTCCTTTAAATCATGAAATAATTCAATTACTTTTCAAACTGTAATCTATTGACAAGTCATCTACTGGCTCTAAATGGCACTTCTTTGGCAAAGAGAGACCAAATTCCTAAGACCCCATCCATCTCTGCTGCACTGTTTGAAAATATGTCTTTGGGGATATCTTGCTTTTATGCAGTGGCTACACTTCTGAAACACTGAACTTGGTCTGAAATTTTAGAAACCAAACCCTTGTTCAAATGTGCCACAATGAACTACTACTTTAAGAAAATGAGCAGTAAATAATTTTGACTGAGAACCTCCCATTAATGTGTTCATGTTTCTAGATTTTTAGGTGTCAGCTTTCCTAAGATGAGCTACTGCTTCACTATTGATCTACTTCAAGAAGTCCTATAAAATGACTATACCTCAGATGCACAAGCAATCACTGAAATAAGAGTCTGAACATTTCTACAATGTCATGAACATAAGAGACATTCATTTCAAATCTTTAGAGGTGCCTCTAACATACAAGCCATTAGGAAGCACTCTGGAATCAAGAGCTGGAATTGTCTTCACTGTTAATGGTTGGAAGCTCTCTTAGTTCAGGCTGCTATAACAAAATACCACAGATGAGTGGATTAAACAACAAAGTTTAATTTTTTTCCCAGTTCTGGAGGTTGGGGATCCCAAGATCAAGGTGTCAGCTGCTTTGGTCCCTGGGGAGAGTTCACTTCCTGGCTTTGAAATGACCACCTATTTAGTGTGTCCTCACACGAAAGAGAGAGAGAGGGAGAGAGAGGAACACGTTCTGATATCTCTTCACCTTTTAAAGGCAACCAGACCTATCAGGTTGGTGCCCCATGCTTATGACTTCATTTAACTTTATCACATTACAGGCCTTATCTCCAAACACTTTGGGGGTTATGGCTTCAACATATGAGTTTTAGGGGGACACAATCGGTCCAGAAGAATAGCTTAATCCAATAATTTTATCTTTCGTGTATCATTCACCCAGATGCTCAGGCCCAAATCTAGGAAATATTACTAAATCTTCTCTTTCCCTTTGACCTCCACATCCAATCCAGTAGCAATTCCTACTGGCTTAATACTAAATTATATCCCAATTCTCCTCACTAATCAGCACTTTTATTTCAACCACTGTGGTCTAAGCCACCATCCTCATTCACTTGAACTGATGATCACAAGATGAACTTTAAAACAAGTCAGATCATGTTAGTCCTCTGCTTTCAACCCTCCAGTGACTTGCCATCACACTTTCAATAAAATCTGTACTTCTTACCAGGTGGCTTTCAAGGTGTTACTAATCTGCTCATCCTACCACACACACTCTGTGCTTCATCTCCAACAATTCTCTTATTTTTGCTTGAAGATATCAGACTTATTCTAGCCCCAGAGACTTTATAATTGCTCTTTCTTCTCCAAGAAACCCTTACCTTCTAGATTTTTCTATAGCTGGATCCTTATGCAAAAAACTGTTCAAATGACATCTTTTCAGAGAGGGCTCCTTTGACAGCCCTACTGCATCCTCCTTCCCTAACCCTGCCCCTTATCCTGCTTTATTTTCTTCACATCACTTATGAAAATCTGAAACTAAACTTTTTACCATTTTTTTAAAAGTATTGGTGCCCCCCTACTAGAATGTAAACTATCTGAAATCACAGTTTCATCTCTCTTTTTCACGGTTGAATCTCCAGTGTCCAGAACTGGACCTTGGAGTGTGTCCTATAGGATGCTATGGTAGGCTCAATAACTTCCCCCCTCATCCCTCAAGGTGTCCACATTCTATTCTCTGGAACCTGTGAATATACTACCTTGAACAGCAAAGGGACTTTACAGATGTGGTTAAATTAAGGATCTTAAAATGGAGGAGACTATCCCAGATTATCCCAGTGGGCCCTAAATGTAATCACAAAGGTTTTTATGAGAGGTCAATAGGGGAGAAGGTGGGGAGGTGAGGACAAAAGTAGAGATTAGAGTGATATGGCCAGAAGCCAAAGAATGCTGGCAACTTCTTGAAGCTGGAAGAGGCAGGGAAACTGATTCTCCCCTGGAGCCTCCAGATGGAAACAGCCCTGCACCTTGATTTTAGCCCCCTGAGACCCATCTTGAGCTTCTGATCTCTGGAACTGTAAGAGAACATATTGCATTGTTTTAAGCCCCTACATTTGTAGTAATTTGTTACAGCAGCAATAGGAAACTAATATAGATGGATTTAACAGATATTTGCTTAATGATTAAATTCCTTATAGAGGCAATATAATCAATGATTGAGAGCACAGCTATAAACTAAGACTTTTTTTTTTTTTTTTTTTTTTTTTTTTTTTTTTTTGCGGTATGCGGGCCTCTCACTGTTGTGGCCTCTACCGTTGCGGAGCACAGGCTCCGGACGTGCAGGCTCAGCGGCCATGGCTCACAGGCCCAGCCGCTCTGTGGCATGTGGGATCTTCCCGGACCGGGGCACGAACCCGTGTCCTCCGCATCGGCAGGCGGACTCTCAACCACTGCACCCCCCGGGAAGCCCTAAACTAAGACTTTCTTGAATTCAAATCTAATCTGTTAGATTAATGAGATAGTATGTGCAAAGCACTCAATACAATCACTCAGTAAATGTCAGTTATTATTATTGTGGTTTTAGTCCAAAGATAAGTCCTAGTCTTATGTTCCTTAACCCATGGCTGTATACTAAAATCGCTTGAAGAGGTTTAAAATGCTCATGTTTATCTCCCAAAGATAGGGTCAGCTACATAATATACGGAGCCCCTTATTCATAAGTTATTAAGAATTTCAAAATAGCAACAGCATAGCATTTAAACTGAGCTTTCAGCCCTTCTAAGTATGAGGCCCTGTACCACTGCACAAGCTGCATCCCCATGCAACCTACCTTGTGCAAAGGTTCTGAAAATTTATCTAGGGTGGTGTTCTGGTATCTGTGATATTTAAGTCAAGTTATTCTAGTATAAAACCATAGTTGAGAACCTCTGATATAGTCCAAAATTATCATTTAATAAGTCAAAAATGCTGAGACCTATGTCCTGTGCTGCCTCTCCAGAGCATCACTAAAACAGCCTGTTGTTAAGACAAAGTTGAGTTTACTGCTCACTCTGGTAAGGCAGAGAGATGAGCACTACCTCAACACTCCAGAAACATCTAAGAGAGGGAGAGACAAAATTGTGATATAGATTGAAATTTGCAAGTCTCCTTTAAGGTTTATGTTTTTTAAATTTTTGCTTGTTTTGTTTTTCTCACAAGTAAGGACAGGCTTGGTTAGGACTGGGTAAGAATCAGGAAACAATAGTTTAGGATCAGTGAACACAGTAAAGCGGAAAAGACTTATAAACTACCATTTGATGCCTTCTGTTGAAGAGTGTGCTGGGCCTTTTAGAAAGCTTCTGGAAATACCTTATTTAAAAGTTATCTGTAACTTTTAAAGTCCTGTGTAAGTGTTTCCAGGAATAGTAAAGTTAAATTGATGATGACAATGGAATAATACAATAATGTTAATATATATAATAAGTTGTGCAGACAGTCTGGAATTTCCCCCAGAAATGTTAAGTGATTGGCACAGTATCACTCAAGTAGTGGGTGAGTCAGGCTAGACACTAAAGTTTCTGATTCTGAAGATAGTGTTTATACCACCTTACAGGCTGCTTCTATAGAACCATAGGTTGTACAGCCATCTAATTAAAATCTCTCAGGCTACACTCAGAATTCTCACAAATGGTATTTCAAAGACAGTATTCACAATAGGTATTAAACTTCCAGAAAATTGTAAGAGTAAAGTATAATTGGATTTTATAATAGAAAAGTTCAAAGGATTACTTTTTCATCATTAAAAAGATAATAGTTTCAAATCCAAAGGTAAATTTGAGGATTTTAAAATTGTTATGCCACATATGTAATATATCTGTGCATCTTAAGTTTGTTTCTGAAAATACTTGAGTTGGTTCAGTAATCAGATTTGAGAAGGCTTCACAGATTACTATTTCATGGCTGTTACTGTAAATTGAAACACATCTCAATCTTTCAGTCTAAGTTTTTTCATTTTTTCAAATAATGCAGCAATGTATGTTTTAGAAACTTTTACAAGAAATCCCCATCTTTCTGGGTTCACTGAGTTACACCAAGAAAAGAAGTCTTTATTGAATTTTTCCTAAACTAAGTTGTTTTTCTGAAAAATAAGCCCATATTTTTGCAGACTTTTACAATAAATTCTGTTTAATTTCCTATTGGCATTAGCTATTTTTCTAAAGAGAACTAATTAATGATGCTTTCTTTGATGAAGAGATTGTTTCCTTGGGTTGCCAATGGTGTAATGCTGAGAGGACTTGTATAACCCTCTGGAGACAGTTTTACATATAAAATTAAATTCCATACAGAAAAGCAAACACACAAGCATCATCAGCCATTGCACACTCTTTCTTTAAAAAATTATTTTATTATTTTTAAAAATTTTTTAACATCTTTATTAGAGTATAATTGCTTTACAATGGTGTGTCAGTTTCTGCTTTATAACAAAGTGAATCAGCTATACATATACATATGTCCCCATATCTCTTCTCTCTTGCATCTCCCTCCCTCCCACCCTCTCTATCCCACCCCTCTAAGTGGTCACAAAGCACCAAGCTGATCTCCCTGTGCTATGTGGCTGCTTCCCATTAGCTATCTATGTTATGTTTGGTAGTGTATATATGTCTAGGCCACTCTCTCACTTTGTCCCAGCTTACCCTTCCCCCTCCCCATGTCCTCAAGTTCATTCTCTAGTAGGTCTGCATCTTTATTCCCATCTTGCCCCTAGGTTCTTCTGACCATTTTCTTATTTTTCTTTTTCTTTTCAGATTCCATATATATGTGTTAGCATACGGTATTTGTTTTTCTAACTTACTTCACTCTGTAGGACAGTCTCTAGGTCCATTCACCTCACTACAAATAACTCAGTTTCGTTCCTTTTTATGGCTGAGTAATATTCCATTGTATATATGTGCCACATCTTCTTTATCCATTCATCTGTTGATGGACACTTAGGTTGCTTCCATGTCCTGGCTATTGTAAATAGTGCTACAATGAACATTTTGGTACATGACTCTTTTTGATTTATGGTTTTCTCAGTGTATATGCCCAGTAGTGAGATTGCTGGGTCATATGGTAGTTCTATTTTTAGTTTTTTAAGGAACCTCCATACTGTTCTCCATAGTGGCTGTATCAATTTACATTTCTACCAACAGTGCAAGAGGGTTCCCTTTTCTCCACACCCCCTCCAGCATTTATTGTTTCTAGATATTTTGATGATGGCCATTCTGACTGGTGTGAGATGATATTTCATTGTAGTTTTGAATTGCATTTCTCTAGTGATTAATGATGTTGAGCATTCTTTCATGTGTTTGTTAGCAATCTGTATATCTTCTTTGGAGAAATGTCTATTTAGGTCTTCTGCCATTTTTGGATTGGGGTGTTTGTTTTTTTGATATTGAGCTGCATGAGTTGCTTGTATGTTTTGGAGATTAATCCTTTGTCAGTTGCTTCAGTTGCAAATATTTTCTCCCATTCTGAGGGTTGTCTTTGCATCTTGTTTATGGTTTCCTTTGCTGTGCAAAAGCTTTTAAGTTTCATTAGGTCCCATTGTTTTTATTTTTGTTTTTATTTCCATTTGTCTAGGAGGTGGGTCAAAAATGATCTTGCTGGGCTTCCCTGGTGGCACAGTGGTTGAGAGTCCACCTGCCGATGCAGGGGACACGGGTTTGTGCCCCGGTTAGGGAAGATCCCACATGCCGCGGAGCGGCTGGGCCTGTGAGCCATGGCCGCTGGGCCTGCGCGTCTGGAGCCTGTGCTCCTCAACGGGAGAGGCCACAACAGTGAGAGGCCCGCATAACGCAAAAAAAAAAAAAAAAAAAAAAAAAAAAAAGATCTTGCTGTGATCATTGCACACTTTGTTGGGAACTTATGGTGGAGCCATGGAAGGAAGGAAAGACAGAGGGAAAATTCTTCTTATGCCGGAGCAGCAGGTGTGAGATTTTCTTTTTCTACACCCTCAAGGCTAATTTACTTCCAGGCAAACAGAAAACACTGACTGGAATTAATATCACTAACTTGGGAACTCACTGTAACATCTTTCACTCAGATGTGAAATTTCCTATACGTAAATGTCGGGGAAGGAAGAACTATTGTTTTATTTCTAGTTTTAGGCTGAATGCTCAAGGTGTCAAAGAGAGAGAAAAAAGATGGGAGCGGGGAGGAAGGTGATGGGCAAAAATATGGTCCAGAGAGGCAACAAATTATATCAGCTGTAATTTATCATTATTTCCTTGTAATGTGACAGGGATAGTATATTAACCTATGAGTATTTGATGATTTCCCCCAGAAGGCAATAGCATAGGTGTCTCTCATTTATTCCTTTGTCCTTCTTCTACCCCCTAGACTTTATTACACAAATTCAGAGCAATCAGTGGAGCAGGGGAACAAAGGAAAATAAAAGATTAAAAGATTTTTAGAAGAAAAGGGTGAGGTTTATTTATGAAATCAGGAAAAAATGAGACATGGAAGGAGGAGGGAAAATCAAGAGCTTATGCAAAAAGAGTCCAGGGGAACATTTGTGGGGAAAAGAATGGAACGTGAGAAAGAGGTTGAGGTTGAAGGGTAGCCCATGCACCCTCGTATGAGATGGTAGAAGAATAAAAGAAATGAGTTGGAGCTTTTGAGCACTGTTAGTCTGGATAATGAATTGGACACTCCTTAGTACTTTTCCAGAGATAAAATTAAGTATTCATGTTCCTGGGTTTAGCTGTGTTGGCTGGAAATACTGAACCATGTAGACTCACTAAATTTAGATGGGTTACACTTTGGGAGTGAATCTCCAAGTCTTTGGATTTGTGATGTGACATCCAACTGTGCTTTGAATTAAATTATCACCTGAGTCAAAAGTGCATTTTGGTATGAAGGCCAGACTTTTGGAACAATGAAATAAAGTGGGAACTGAGGAGTGTGGTCTTAAAATAATTCTAGAAAGCCAGAGCAACGTGGTTGAGGCTTTGCTGAAATGGAAACTGTAATTGGGAGAGGAAGAAGGAAAAGTAGTTCCAGTTTGGATATCAGATTTATGAAGCAAATATAATGAATGAAATTGAGATTGTCTTTAAAAGGAAAACTTCTCTTGTGAAATTGCAAACTGGACATTTGTTTTAAGGCAGCTTCAATGGCCACTTAAATTCTTAAGGAATTGTATTCCCTTCTCAACAGAGAAAGAAGGCCTATGTCAATCCTGCTTGGAGCACACAAAATATGCTGCCTTGCTCCACTGGTGGTGAACACATTTATTCCAGGGCAATCTGGCTGCTGCCATGGAAGTCGACTTCAAGCAGACTTTGGAACCACCGAAACAAAATAATAGCTCCCAGAAACTTGAGAAATCTGTGGGAAATACCATGCCAAGGAAGGGCCAAATAAAAAAACTTGAGTTGTGATTTGACCATTCCACCAAAATGATACAAAGATGCACAGACACAGAAATAACGAGATGCTAGCGTCTAACATCCTCCACCAGGGGTGATTTATGAAGTCAAAGCTAGAAAAGCTGCCATTAATGTTATGCATGGTTTTGAGAGGATGTGCCCATGAGAAGTAAGTGGCAGAAAGAATTCCCAAGGTGGACCATCTGCCAGGGGTGATGGAATGAGGCTTGGCAAACTGACTTGTTGGTGCAATTAGGTGAGGGGGGTCACGATTTGCTGGATGTTAATCTTGAAGCAAGAGCCTCATGAATTCTCACTATTGGTGAAGTAGACCTAGGCTGAGGAGGATAAAGAATGGATATTAATGGCCTTCAGGATCATCACCTAATGGGGTTCATGTCAGAGACCTTGAGCACATCTAGGGAACTGGAAATTACAGCAGGGATATTCCCTCTTATTGAAGTCTCCTCAGGGGGTCATAAATAGGACCCAAATCCCAGTCAGGGACCCCAAAAGACAGCTCTTCTTGCAGGTTGGGCACTAATTCGCTTCCAGTGCAGGTGGTTTTCCTATGATGAGTGGAGATTTGAAAAAAACCTGCAGGGGTGAGTCCATGCAGGGCTCACCCTCGGCCTGTGTGGTTGGACCTAGAAGGCTGGGCATGGCCACTGTCCCCATCTGCCTTGGAGAAGAGGGGGGTCTAGTGGTGGCCTCCGCCTCGAGGGGGCTTTTCAGATCAATCATCTTTCCTTATTTGAGGAGCAGAGACTGGAGCAGAGGGCTTGAGATTCTCTGGGGAGGCAGGGGTATTATTTACTAGATCTGATATATTTCTAGAAACTCCATTAGCGAATTTTCCCATTCTCTGCTTCCAAAGTTTCTGGAAAGGACAATAGTGAATTTTGGCAGAAGCTGCTGAGCCTGATAGTTTCTCCTGACAGAGACCCCTGACAGGGACTTTTATCTGCCTGGAATAAACTAGAGAATTTGGGGAGTAGCAGATGGAAAGTGTAATAGGCGCAGTTACTTTTGACATATGGGCATTCATGGCCTCTCCCCCATCTCCCCTCCCAATCAAAGAGAATTCTGGCAATGTCATTTTTGTATTTACTATTTTTCTGGAGCTCTGTGGCTTATTGTACAGTGAAGGAAACTTAGGAACTAAGATAGGGTATCTATATCAGAAAGGATCTGTGGAGAAAGGGTCTTTCTCCAGAAAGGGTAAAAATAGAGAGGTAGTAGGTGAGAGGAAAATGGAGGTGAAGAGAGAACAGTGAATGTTCACACTGGGGACACCAGAGAGAATTTTTCAGGAATAGATTAGAGAATAAAAGGAGGGAATAGTGCTGGCTCAGGGAAGGGGGTTGATCGCTTTGGGGACTAAAGGAGGCAGAAAAGGAAAGGAATATAAGAAAATCAATATTTACTTTTGATTGCTAGATTATGGTCCTTTGAATTCAATAATCCACAAAGACAGGGCTATATTAGCCCCAGGATTTATTTAAACCATGAAGTCCTACCTCATAGCAAAGTGAAAAATGTTAAGAGAATCCACCACTCAACTTAAGAACCCAGTTATTACCAATTTCTTCCTCCCAGCATCTGCATTTACTTCCAGGATCACCTTATCCTGCTTTCAGGAACTGGATAGACCAAGGTTGTGCCTACTTCTGGTTCATCCTCATTCCTAGCATGAGCCCTTTCAGAGATCTAATCCAAACCGGGGGGTTTCACAGGCCATCCCACCCTTAGCCAATCCTTGTCTCCTCAATGAGACAAAGTTCTCAAAAACATCACTCAGCCTTTCACTACACTCACCACCCCCACATCTAGAAATAGCAAGTGTCCTCAGTAGAAAAGCTGACCCTAACACCAGGATCACATTCCTGACCTTTCCATCTCCCCTGACCTGGTAATCCTTCATTATCTTATAAACTCTGATGCTCTTAAGCAAGATGTGTGTGTATGTAAAATTTATAATATATTACCATTTTAACATTTATATACATAAATATCAATATATATATATACATACATATACATGTATATATATAAAGTAGCTTTTCTAGCTGTCCTCATTAGGAGGGTGGGTTAGAATTGTCTAGAATGTCATTAATGGATGTGGAAGTCCCTTACTATGCCCACTGTAAAGATGAGGCACAGAGAAGTTAGATAACTTGCTCAAGTTCACACCACTGGCAAATGGTTCACCCCCAGGAAGACTTGCTCCAGTATCTGTTTTCTCAAGCATCTGCCCTGCAAGGGTGAAATGCATTACTTTTTGGTGACATAAGAACACATCTTGGAAAATCCTTAGGATATATTTCTAACATTCATTCCAATATTTCTACCACAGATTATTAGTAAAGTAGTTCAGGAATGTGTCATACTCAGAAGATAACATGGACCAGCCAAGAACTAGAAATACTCTGCATGTCTATTAACAGAAAAATAAACAATGTGTTGTATATTCACACAATGAAGTCTACACACCAATAAAAAGGATTGAACTGCTGATACATGCAGCATGGATGAATCTAAAACATTATTCTAAGGGGAAAAAATGCTCTCCTTTTGTGTTTTATATTCCTTTTATCCTTTTAATAATTTTTAAAAGTTTGAAGTTTTTATCTGACATTATTATCTCAAGGATTAGGGCAAATCTAATCCTGCTGTCTGATGAATAGTTTTCTTGTGTATTTTGTAATTTTGAATTGTGAATGCACCTTAAGTGGGCTTCATCTATGGGAATCTTTATGCCAGGTTGAAGGTGTTTTCAATAGTACTTAGTTTTGTGCTCACTTTTGCTAGTATACCCTCCTGACCCACTCTTTATGAGAAATTCTTGATTTGGGGCCTTTTGAGACTATGAAGCTTGTGTAAATTCAAACTTCAGTTTGTAAAGGTCAGGCCTGTGGTTATGATTTCCCAGGGAAGACTACTGTTTTCAACACACAGACCAGGCCAAGACAGATAAGCTTTCCCCACGTGCTAGTGAGCAGACTTTTCATTTCACTGAGGATGTGGCTGGGAATTTTATGCAGTTTTGATCCCAACTTCCCACCCAATGTCAAGACATTGTACCCTGTAACTATGTGGTCAAAAAAACCCACACCCTCTTGTTACCTAGGACAGCAGTTTCCACCACCACCATCACCCCCACCACCATCACTCCCACTGGGGCAGTCTCAGTACCAGGTCATGTTTATTTACTTCATGATTTTTGGCCCCTGTGAATTTTTCTTTCTTTTGTAGTTAGCTTTGCCTTTAAAAGATGTCAGTTGTATTTTAGCCAACATTTCTGGTTTTTGTGGTGGGGGAGTTTTCAAATTTTCTGTTCCCTCAATATCACTTATCAAATAAGTTTCAGAAATGCTAAACTCAACTCTTCCTTGGATATTCACATCATTAGCCTGCTAAAGGACAATTTAAATTTAACCTTTTAGGAACAATGTACACTAAAATCTCTCTTAACTTGGGCTTGCCCTTAAATCACTATTTTGTTTGCATATTATGAATGAGGCAGTTTCCCTCATGGGAGAACTCAGGAATAATCATGGGCTTAACTGTTTCTCGAGGCCACTACTTTAACCTGTCACTAGGATTATGTTGTACTCACAGGATGGAGGAGGTGAGGGGTTTGTCCTTCTGCTATAGCATGAGAGCAGGCATGCACTTTTAAAACAAATGCCAATACTATTTATATGTGTTTAAAAGCATAGAAGAAAAAAAATCACCCTATTTTATGCCAATTAATAGGGCAGTTTGCTCTGTTAGGAGGTAACACTTTTCCAGAGTCAGTAGAATAAAGGCTCTGAAGGAGGGTCAAAGGATTTGATACCACAGTATAACCATGTGGCTTTGCCCACAGCTGGCTCTCATCTATGGAGGAGTCAAGGGTATGCAAAGTCTTAGAATACTCTGTACAATATTGTTATTAGTTGGAATAGTTAAAAGTCAATGGTTAACCCAAAACCTGCTGGTTTCTAATGCTATTTATTAGATCGAGACTCATGCTCAGAACTTATTGCACAGAGAACTAACGATTGAGGGACAATCCTATAGAGTGACAGCTCTGTAATTTTGTAAACCTGGCAGGTTGTCCCTTTGAGTCTGGGTCTATCCTATGGATTCTACAGAGTAACTAGTTATAATTTTAGGAATTATATGCCCCACCAGGGACAACAGAACACAAAGAATGTTGATGGTATAAACTTTTCCAAAGTATAATTTTTAAGGTTAACATGATTAATCAGATGTCTATTAACTAGAAACCATTTAGGGAGATTTATAAATTACTGATTAGATATCAAAGACATTGAAATAGTAGAAAAAGCTCATACTAAGATTAGTAACTGTTCCTCTCTCATTCCCTAAAAGGAAAATGAGGGCTAGAACTCACTCTGAATGCTCAGCAAAGAACCTCCCACTGAAATAAATATTAGTCCTATTTTTCCATATGTGCATCTTAAAGGTTGCTTGCGTGCATCAGAGGGGTTCCAAATCCATCTCTGCCTCAGAAACCACTAATCCTGCCCTCCTGGTCACATGTACCATCCAAACCCTCAGCCTAGATCAGCTTCCTCTCTTATAAACTCACATAGCATCTCTTATCTCTTCTATTTGTCATTCTTTTTTTTTTAAGCTTACTCTTTCTTTAAAATTTTTATTGGAGTATAGTTGCTTTACAATGTTATTTTCGACTGTACAGCAAAGTGAATCAGTTGTATGTATACGTATATCCCCCGTCATTCTTATTGCACTTATTAATGTCCATCTTTCCAAACAAAACACGAACTCTATGAGAACGCACGACTCACAGTTTGAAAACTCTGGTATCTTGAAGACCAATTATAGGCAAGTGCAGAAGGCAGACAACCAGCACTGTGCTCATATGTATTCTTCCCTCCCTGCGACACGTGCATTCATACGACTAATCTTCATGAGGCACTCAGGTTACAAAGGCAGGTAAGATAAAGTCACTGTGGCAGAGACGCTAGCTCTCAATCCCCCTTTTTCTTAAGGACACGGCAAGATTACACAGCCCAGTCCCCCTTTAGGTTAGGCGTGACCTCTCTCCCAGCGAACATAAGTGCCACGGCCCAGCTATAACACCTCCCAGGAACACTCCTCGTGCTCTCTCCACTTCCCAGTGACCAGGGGTGAAATGAACACAGTCACCTCAGAAGCCACAAGTTAGACAGCAGAGCCTCTCTTGACCTGGGTCCCAGAAAAACTTGCATGAAGCAGGGCCTCTGCTCTCTGGGATGCCTGAACTCAGTGAAACACTAATAAATTTCTCGTTCTGAAAGTTCCTGAGATTTTGGAGCCTGTTAACACAGCCTAGACTAGCCTAATCCAGTTCTCAGTCTCAAGAGGATCACATGTCCTGAGAAAGACGTGTCCTATTATTGTGGAACAGGTTCCAAATAGCCTCCGAGATTGAAGCAAAGCAGGGGATTGCATTTTGCACCTGAAGTGCTGTTGGCTTCAAAAGATGCAGGTTTTGCTCCCAAGATGTATGACCAAGTACAAGTAGGCTGAGATACCACATAATGGATATTTTTCCATTCGCATTCTGAGCCAGTTTCTCAGAGGGGAAGGATTTGGTGGTATGGAAGTTTAACCATTTTTTTTACTACACCCCCCCCCACCATCTTTCCAAAGTGAAAAATCCAATATCTATTATTTCAGTCCCTGAGGGTGTTTAATAAAAGCATCGCCTCATGTCCTTTGTGCTTTTCCACTGCTATACTGATAGGAAGGGTCAGGTGTAGGTCAGAATCTTCTGAATGCCCTAGGAGACCATGTCGACTTACAGCGTCTTGAAGGGTTAGCAACATCCCTTGCCATCCACTCCAGCCCTGGTCACCTCCAGACCTCAGGACAGAAGAGACCTGAGGGCAGTGAGTTTCTATAGGCAACACAACAACTGTGACAAGGAGGAAGCCTTGTTTCTCTGCACTCATTCTTGGTTTCGTGAACCTTCCAGAGCAGCTAAAGGCAAGGGTTCAGGTTTCATGAAGTCAAGGAAAAGAGGGAGAAAGAAAGAGGGAAAACGAACAGACAGGATGGAGAATGGACACACGAAAATTAGTTTTTAAGGAAGTAATATTTTTCACTGCCTAGGCAAATGACTTCTGTGCCCCTGGTGGGGCATATGAAAAGTAATACACTGTTTTGTTTTTACTTAGTTATCACTATCATTAGGTTTCGATGCAAGTGGAAATTTACAATAAAATGAAAACAAATAGCATCAAGGATGATATACAATTCTGTGATAATGTGATTTGTAATTCAGGCAATGCCCTGCTTGAGACTCATATCCTGATTTCCCACTCCAGTTGCTACAGAAGCAAAAAATACAGAGATGAAGAAAAAAATAATTATCACTAGGCTTAAAGATTAAGACCATTCCAAGAATATAAATAATGAATTTATAATGTATTACAATACAAATAAACAGTATTTTTAGTATAAAAGCTGCACTTGCACCAAGAAGCTATTTAGTAACAAATATGATTAAAATACATCAGAAACATGTTAAAGTTGTATGAGTCACATGTGTCACAGTTCACAAGAAACTTCACTGAAAATAAGCCATCTGAAGGCCACATGTCCTGGTCTGAAACTATCAAAGGCCTTTCAACCAAACCTCCTGGTTCAGGAAAGATGCTCAAAAAACTGCCCCATCTGGGTTCATCAGACTTGATGACTCCATGTTTGGTTTTCAAAACAAGCTATAAGGGATCAGAATGTAGGACTGAGGTAAACAGATACTAAACAAGACGGAACTTTTCTATTAGCGCAAAAGATCTACATGAATACTTCCCAAGATATTATATTGAAAGAATGGGTCAACCACACATTTAGAATACTGGCAGAAATAACACTTTAACACTGAGATGAAGGACATATCGAGACTACTGAGACACATTAGCAAAAGCACCAATCTTCCCCTTCTTTCTCTCACTTCATGCCAATTTAAGGTTTTATGCTAAAAGCTCAGGTACATCCTATCATTTCTACCCCTTTTTTGGACTCTTTAATGTTTCCTATTCTGTAAAACAGGCTCCACTCTTAAAGGACTTGGTAATAAAAAGTCACATGCCAAGTACTTGCCTTAAAAGACACTTTTATCATCTACCCAAATTACACATACCCCAATCCTGGAGAAACACCATAGCTATCAACAAGGATACGGGCCATAAGAGAGTCAAAATTTGGCTTTCTCCACCATCAACATCAACCTGACCAAAGCTTGTTTGCTTTTTGTCACATTAGTAATTCTGCATTTCTTTTTGTAGTCAGAGAGGCCTGTGGCTAACAGGGATTGTGTTCCCAAGATCAGGCTGGGGGTGCGTGCCCATGTGGTGCCAGGCCCTGTGAGCTGAATGAGCAGGCCTTGCCCCATTCATGCTTACATTTCAAAGGGAAAGAAGGAAGTGGGATTGCCTATATGTTGCTTCAGCATGAGATCTCTAAGCAAGCTGGGGTGGTCTGGCAAGAGATGAATAATAAAAGAAAGAAACTAAGGAAAATGTACCTAGAAGTTTCAGATTTTCCCTCTAATCAGTGAACAGGCACCCCATTCCCACTACTCACACATAAAGCACTGCACCCCCATTCCCAAATGAAGTTTTATTTGCCTAATTTTGATATACATAAAATACTATTCTGTAACTAAATAACTGATATTGTAATATAGGGAGGCATGACTTTTATTTTTTCAATCAAAATCATGTTTCCATGCACTTGACTTCTGTATTAAATATATTATCTAAAGGAAAAGTCTATCAATCCTATTGAAATGTTAATCTAATTTTAAATTATTTTGGGTTGACTTTTTTCGTTTAATTTTATATTCAGTAAGTATTGAAAATGAACCTAAAGGCTAGAAGTGGAAAGAAATTAAATTAGATGTATACATCTTTCATCAGAATATTAAAACAAAAACAAAACAGGAAAAATGGTCCCTGTAGCCAGATACTTCAACTTTTAATGGATCTGGTTCTCCAAACTGTTTTATTCCTCTTCCTCCAATTTTTTTAAGTATCGCTGAGAAAGAAAATACATGTCTCATTACATAATCAGATACTATTTGGAGCCCAACTGGGAATTGGCCTTACATTTATAAAAAGCCAAAGTAGACTTTACTTCTTCATTCCTTCTCCTTTAGTGAAATACTCCACTTAAAAAAAAAAAGATTTCAACATTGCGGGGGAGGAGGTATTGTACAGAAAAGCCAAACTATGAAACCCTTCTTTTTCCATACCCTTGAACTCAATGATCTTTGAAAACTTTGTTTCAGCTGATTAGAAAAGAAAGAAAATCCAGGGACAGGAGGGCAGATCCAGCTCAGCTCTGATCCAGAAAGGCTTCCTGGTATCAGGGAGATGCAGCTGCCTCCCTCAGAACCATGGTGCTTTGGGTGAGGAGGTATCAGAGCCCCAGATGGTGGGAGGGGCAAGAAATGAGCACAAGTCAAGGTTTTCCCAGTCTGTCAGTTCTGTGATAGCCTCAAACTTGAGGTCGTGTTGCTGTCTGAAGAAAAAAATTATTGGCAACTCTTAATGAATGTCACCGCACTGGGGGATGAGACTGTCAGGTCAATGAGTTGGGAAGATGAAGAACAACCAACTCTAAAAACTGGATTCCGTCAGAATAAAAACTCCCTTTGTATGAGGCTTGCAACAGATTCCTTCAGCCACACCAGGGTAGAGTTTCAGAACCTCCCCTTCCTCCAGTGAGCCCGAGTTCAAAGTTAGTACAACGTAAGGGTTATTGAAACAGCCAGATAGGCATATGCTGCGTTTTTCTTTTTAAAGATGACAGAAGCTTTTTGAATTTCATAAACCTGTACTACTTATTATTCTGTCTGGACCCAAAGGGGTGTAGGATCAACTTTAGACATCTTTCATAAGCTTGGAATCTAATATTATGAATTTATTCTAAGACGCAAATCAGGTAGATGGATGGATTTTTTAAAAGACATTGGGCCCCCTGGGTACTTTTAGCAGATTGAGTATTGAGAGATTTACAGGGATAAAATTCTTTACAAGATTAAGGAAGAAGGAAACGAAACCAAATCTTTCATTTCCAGATATACACTTTCATTAATTCTTTCACCAAAAGCACATCACTGAAGGAAAACCAGAAATGGTTTTTCAGTTATTATTAAAGTGGTTCAAGAGCCAGGGAACCCCTTGAGATAGAAACAAAACAACACAGTATTCAAGTTTTCTTCATAAGACTACCTTGTACTGGCAAGACTTAGGAGACTTCTGGCTTCAAAAAGAATATTGCTAAAGGAACTTTTTGAAAAAAAAAAATGACATTTTGGCTAAAAACAACAAGAAAAATCTCTCTTGTAAAACCCCTACTTCCTTTTGAATCTCCAAAGGTTACAACATTTGAGATGCTTGGCAGTCATGGCTTCATGGGCTGTGCTTCTTGATTATCTAAACCCTTAAGGTGGAATAAACGCAGCTGATGTCAAGTAGACTGCTGTCTGAGTCCTCTCACTGAGGACAGATTGTGAAGAGTGTGAGGGGCCTGCAGGCCCATGGTGGGAAAGTTGGAAATGCTAAAGGTAAGAAATAAAACATAAGAAAGGAGATTTAGAGAGTTAGGAAGATTTCCAAGCTCTTTTCTACAATAATATCCAAGGCCCTCTCAAGTTCTATCTCTAAAAAGTACACTTGTACTATGGTACCCGACGTTTCTTACAGTTTGACAAAAATAAATATTCAATACAAGAAGAGGAAGCAAGTTATCAGCTACACCCTGAGGACGT
The DNA here is from genome assembly GCF_011762595.2 of Tursiops truncatus. Classification (NCBI taxonomy): domain Eukaryota; kingdom Metazoa; phylum Chordata; class Mammalia; order Artiodactyla; family Delphinidae; genus Tursiops; species Tursiops truncatus. Next base: position 52,187,331 of record NC_047048.1, on the reverse strand, counting down.
TCATTCGCCCTGCTTTCATGTTAGGGGCCTGCAGCCCTGTCTACTGCCCATGAACAGTGCTCACGATGGCTGGGGATTGCTTCCTCTGGTCAAAACTCTGGGGCCCCAAGGAAATGAATTTGTTCTCATCACAGGTCCCGAACAGACCCTAACAGCATGTTTGTTTTTCTGTACCCTGTCATGCCTGAAAGATTCTCCTTAACATATATGAGAATAATGCCATGAGACTACATGGGCTAGAGATCATTTTTTAAGAGAAGCTTGCTCATTCAAGAAAAAATAAGGATTTGGTTTAAACTGCAGACCAGAAGTAAGCAGACATATTCTTTTGGTCTGTACCCTTGGAAACACTGTCATCAGGCTGACGGTCCCTTGTCGGCATGCTGACTTCTGCGCTGTCTCACTGTGTCTTCCGCTGCCTCTGTGCCAGCTGGACAGGGCTGCTCTGGGGCATTCTCTTCAGTCCCAGCAGGTCCTTCATCCTCCTGGGCCTCCCTCAGGGGCCCCTGGTCCCGGGCATCACTCCTCTTCTCGTCCATGCCAGCAGCCGGGCTGTCCTCCTCGTCCTCCTCTGCTTCTTCCTCATAACCAAGGTCTTCTTTCTCTTCTTCATCATCTACAAGGCTGTCCTTGTTTTCTTCTTCATTTGAATCATCCTTTCCTTCCTCTGCATCCTGCAACTGTTCAGTTGTACGAGCCTCCCCTGACCTAAGATTCTGCTCTGTGGAGGGAAGAGAGGGGAACATTCTCTGAATAAACAATGGGCATTCACAAATACTGTATGTTTTCACTAGTATGTGGAATCTAAAAAAATAAAACAAATGAATATAACTAAACAGAAACAGACTCATACAGAGAACAAACCAGTGGTTACCAACAGGGAGGGGCAAGATAGGGGAAGGGGGTAAGAGGTACAAGCTACTAGGTACAAAATCAATAAGACACAGGATGTAATGTACAGCATAGGGATATAAGTAATTTTTTTTTTTTCTTTTCCAGTACGCGGGCCTCTCACGGTTGTGGCCTCTCCCGTTGCGGAGCACAGGCTCCGGACGCGCAGGCTCAGTGGCCATGGCTCGCGGGCCCAGCCGCTCTGCGGCATGTGGGATCTTCCCGGACCGGGGCACGAACCCGTGTCTCCTGCATCGGCAGGCAGACTCTCAACCACTGCACCACCAGGGAAGCCCCAGCAATATTTTATAATAACTTAAAATGGAGTATAATCTATAAAAATATCAAATCTCTCTGTTGTACACCTGAAACTAATATAACATTGCACATCAACTATACTTCAATTAAAGAAAGGTCATTCAGCAATTGAGTACATTTAGCTGTGAAATGGAACAATGGGGCATATGACAGTCTTCTCCATCTTGGAACTATGTTATCACACAGGACAGATCTCTGGATGGCATCCTGGCCCCACCCATGGCCTCTCGACCTCTCTCTGGAGACTTCACTAACCATGTTGAATTTGGCACAGCCCAGGGGCATGGAGGGCAAAGGTTTCTTTGTGCTCTGTATTTTATACCGTGTAGAATGTTCAGTGACCCACTCACTGGTCATGGTGATCGGTTCAGAACTGTGACTTAAGCCAAGTCAATCAGAGTAAGTTTTTGGCCAGAGTCAGGAGCAAAAGCTTTCTCTCTTTCTACAGGGACTGCTAAGCTGATAAAATGTGAGTTGGGGCTGTTGAAAGCTACTGAATCAGGTTCATGAAGTAGAAACTATCATCCCTTGGGCTGTGCATGAAGCCAGAACATCCCTGGATTTTTCAGTTTTGTGAACTAATAAATTTTTCTTTTTTCCCCTAAGTTGTTTTAAAATGGGATTCTGTTACTTTTAAGAATTCAAAGGAACATATTTTATAATTATATATGGAAGTTTCAAAGCCTTAAAAACGTCAAGAACTAAAAAGAAATATAAGCTTATTTAGTTGAACTCCCACATAAAATTCAACAATTATGAAATCTCATAAGAGTCTTCATGGGGACTTCCCTGGCAGTCCAGTAGTTAAGACTCTGCGCTTCCGCTCCAGGGGACATGGGTTCAATCTCTGGTCGTGGAACTAAGAACCCACATACCTCACTGCACAGCCAGCCAAAAAATAAAAAAGAGTCTTCATGCAAACAATAGGAGTAAAAGCATGGAAATTCAGGGGTATTTGGTCCCAGGAACAGTGTGAAATAGTGAAAGGATTTGGGGAGATGGCTTTTAAAGGACTCAGGACAGTTACTGGCACACAGTAGACACTCAGTAAGTGTCAGTTCCCCTCCCTCCCTGCTCATTCCAGTTTCAATGAAGGAAAAGATGTCAACTGATTAATGAAGGGCAAACAATTCAAGGGAAAAAGCAATTGCCAAAATGAAATGTTCCTTAATTTAAGAGAGGAGAAAAAAAGAATTTTTGCTCAAATCTATCTAGAGAACATATTTCAAAGGAATTTGGTAATGGTGATGGTTTGGTCACCTAGCAAATCAGGGGAAAAATCCACTATCTATATGAGCATGAAAGGGCACACCACAGAATTCCAAAAATACTCTATTTCATGAATCTGTCATACTTACCAGAACCTTCAGATAAATGCCTTGGAAGTGGCAGATAGAAACATTCTGATATGACCACCAAGACCTGGAGGGAAAAAAGTGATTTCACAGTGAGTGGATAGGACATTTGTTACCAAACAACCTCAAAGTTAGGTCCTGCTTCTATAACCAGACATTCATAGACAAATATCAATACACAGCAATTGGTCAAAAGTCCTCAAAAAAAGACAAGGGTATAATTAAGAATTTTCTATTTTTCAAATGTGATATAACATAGGAAAACACTATTAACTGTAGAACAGGGGTCACAAAGTCAAATGTATACACACAGACCACTAAAAATAGATGAATCAAGCAAGTGTAAGAAAACAAGACACTATCAGCCAAGTCTAAAGTGATCTTTAAAAAAGAAAACATATTCTGACAAATAAAAGTAGTCTGTACATGGGTTGTCTCTCACCAGTGGGTAACCCTGATTGTGTGGAAGAATACTTCAGGGTGTAGAATTCTTAAGAGTCCTATAAGAAATTACTACAGGGACAAACTGTGAGAAAACACTTCAGTGATGTGAACTAAATCCTATTTTAAACAGTGATTGACTGGCTTCACACCTCTGACCTTGAAAGCAGCATTGAGTCACTTGCTACTTACTATAAACATGCTGTTTCCCTTGATAAACCACAAGCTCCTAAGAGGCAGGTTCATTCTAGTCCATGTTCCAGGCCTGGATGGTGTGGGCCGTGGTGATGAAACTGACAGGATGACGTGTGAATCGGGGCCAAGTCAGCGGGAGCCCCTCGCTCTCTACGCCCTCCCCATGTCCTCCCCTACACAGTGCACAACACAGAGAAGTCAGCACAGGAGGAAGCTGCCCACTGAGAAGGGCTTCACAGTTCCTCTTTTACCTAGCTAACTCCTGGAGTTCACCTACACTTTGAACAACTGCCCAGTCTTTAAAATAGGAATAGTACTTCATAAATATGTTTTTAAGGGGCTCTAAAATTTAAAAAACCCAAAGTCATTGCCCTTTTGATTCAATTTTATAAACATCAAATGAGAACCTCACTTTATTACCATCTGTATATTCATTTATTACTTACTTAATATTTGCCTCATTAGGTTCAAGATATCATGTTAACTTCTGAGGGGAAGGGTTCAAAAAGAGAAAAAAATGGCAGTCTAATTAAGAAGCAATATGGAACAGGGGTCTCATAAAAAATGAAGAAAGCTCTTTGATAGATACTTAAGAGATACAGAGATTACAACCAGTTATGGGGGTGGGGAAGACTCTAGAATGACCACTTGAAAGGTGGCATTTAGGGTCCTGGGCATGGTCAGGAGCGGAAGGGCAGCAGCAGCTATCTGGCTCTTGTAAGCGACACCAAACTGGACCACAGGGGCTCTTGGATCCAGAGAAAGGCCTAAATGCCAGGCTGAGGAGACCCATGTGCTGGGCAGTGTTCCTCCTTGGGAAGGAACAAGCTCCAAGCCATCAAATTGATTTGAACAGCAAAGAGGAAAACATCTCCATCTGAAAAGACTGAGGTTGAAAACCTATTTCTAATATGACAGTCACTTGCTTATAGTAGCTATTCACTGGACATAATGTTCTTTGTGACTTTTATTTTTTTTCCTTTTGGCTTTCTTAATACCAACTGGAGGGGAAATTTTTGGTCCTGACACATTGCAAGGGAAAGAAGAAACACCTGCCAGTGACAAATAACTGGCATTTACAACAAAGCCTGGGAGGGAGTAAGTCCCACCTGCGAGATACCTGGGCCATCTAGAGCGCTAGGTAAGGGGGCCTAGCACAGACTTATGGGACACCAGCCTCAACCTTGTCAGCTGTGTGACCCTGGGCAAGTCACTTAACTGTTCTCTCACTTGCACTTTCTCTTGAAAGGACAGGCTTGGGACTAGTCTATCACTAAGGGCTGTTTTATATCTCTAAGAGTATATAATTCCATTATACTGTCTTCCTTCCCAGAAATTGGGAGGAAAACCCTCTCATTCTATCAGTTCAGGATCTATTTTCCAGTCTCAAGAACCACTCCCTTGGGATGAGTCACTTTCTGAGCCACTAAGAATGGTACTGTTTAAAAACAGGGTCTATATAGGATTGGTGTCCTCATCTTCATCTTCCCTTCCATGGTTAGGTTTTCAGGTTTCAGCTTAGCAGACAGCCAGGCATCTAAAAGAGGAGAGTAGACGGATTTGCCATCTTTCACAGGAAAGATGAAACTTTCTTCCACTAGGAACTGGTCAGCAGCATGTAGAAAAATAGTCCACCCAAGCTGCAAAATCCAGACAGTGTCCATACCTACCAACCGAAATGGAGACCAGATAACAGAGGCAAAAGATTGCTACCTGTGTTTTCCATTGCTTTTCTGCCTGTCTACAGATTTGCTATCTTCCACCCTTCAAAGCAGAGTTGCTGATGTCAGAAAATGATGCGGCCTGAGTGATTTGATACACAGACTATGCACTTAAGGATCTTTCCCATATTGGTTTAAAATGCAAAATATATACTTGATTTCTAAAACTGAGCTCTTTGTTTACATGTGAAAAATAACATTTAGTAAAATATTTCAACCACTAGGCTCAATCAAGACAGCAAGCAAAAATCAAACTAGCAGCCTTGTTTTGACTTCCCATCTTTTAAAATTAAGGAAAAATAGGAAATGTAATAGTCAGGCTTATGGGAAACAATGACTTGATCCGGAAATCACTTCTTATGGAAAACATCCTGCCCTTTCTGGCCACTGCATAAGTTAAACTCCATAAAGACTCATAGAGGGAAGGAGACCCTCCAAGGTCACCAAGACCAAGTTTCACATAACTGCACACTGGGCCTTGCTTTCAGCCCCCAGTTAATGGCAAAGGTGACACAGAGCAATGAACTGATCACCTGCAGACCTCATTGAAGGCAAAAATTCTAGCTGTTGTGTTTCTTTTAACATGTTACAGTTGTAGAAAAGGCATTTTGAGCAGAGACATGTGTTTGCTATTTTATGGAAATGTATTAACAGAAAATGTATGAGTCTATTACTGCTTTGAAATTATTATTTCCTTAAATAACATTCTCTTCCCAACTTCTTATGAAGGAACAGTAATCTCTATCACTTAGTCACTTGAATAGTCTAGAATCAACTCTCTTCTTTCTTCACGTCAAGCCTCTAATAACCTTCCTACACTGATTATTTGACTCTAAGTTTCCAAATAACTTAGGGCTTAGGCAGGCTTGACTTCTTGGACTTACGGTCAACCTCAAAAGTAAAATTCTAAAACTCTTTATGTGAGAAGAGTTTTCAGTGATCTTCCAATAGGCCCACACTCAAACTACATACCCCATAATTCCATCTCAGAATCACCCAGGATCTCATACTGTTCCCCCTACAGAAGCCTCACACTCATGCAGCTCCAGAGTAGACGGTAGATGGGAGAAGCACATTTATATCCAAAGTCAAAGTTATATCCAAAGTCAAATCATTTTAGGCCAGAGCATTAGGGAAATGTTAGTTAGCAGTAAGACTAATGCAGCAGAATGGAACATACCTAGGACCTAATGAATGACATATCTAAGTTCTATCCCCACCCATGAAGTTAACATCAGCAATCAAATGACAAATATAAACCATAATACGAAGTAAGCATGTTCATGGCAAAATAAAATCGAGCTTCCTTGGCTTCTTGGAATATGACTTTGTAGTACCAAGTTGTGACTTGCTATAAAGGCGACTGCTAACATTTTAAGCTTATTTTTTAAAAGACCTTGCAAAAGAGCTGAAATACATTACAAAATGTAAGGATAGACTTTAAGACAATCTTACCTAAAGGGCTGTCCTTTTCATACAAATTTTTAGTGATCATCAATTATTCCTATCATACAGTGTTTAAGGGCTATGTGATTAGTATATAGTATAGTAACTTTTATGAACTTCTTAGACTTTAAAGCCCAAACTGATCAAGTGTAGGTAAAGAGAAAGATTTCAAAAATATATACAACCAAGAGTAAAACACGCCCAAACATTTATAGTTGCCTATATAGTTAAGTAAATAAATGTATTATTCCAACACTTACCTAACTCTAGGGAGAAAATACACACATACCTAATGGATAGTAATTTTCATATCCAAAGAAGACATAGTGATGTGGTTTGCATCTTATTTTTTCACATAATAATGATTGTGTTTTTTATCCACATTATCTTACACACTCCACCTGGGGAAAACTGCAGTGTATGTATAAGCAGCTGGTGAGTTTAGAGGTTCAATTTGAGTATACGAACAGGAAAGATCATCTTGTTCACCCAAGGAACAAATTCACAGCTTTGGTCTTATCATCACAATGTTCTAATCAAGTAGGCAATTTGTGAATTCACAGCTGACTCAGTTGTCTTGGAAACTGACTATGAATTCGAGTAAGTCTCTATTTCTTTCTTCATTACTGCCCATATTTTGGGTAGCACACGACTTCAGAATATTTAAGAGAGAGGATTAGGCAATAATAATTTAATGAATTTTCCAGTATTTCTCAAATTTCCATTGAAAGCAGTATCAAACAAGCAAATATTATTTAACTGCTTAGATTACACGCAAAATGATGTTTGTTTATGAGCTTTTTCTTTCTTGGCTGCTTTCCAGTTTTGCATGAAACCAACTGGCTTTAAAGACAAGAAAAAAGATTGGCATTATCTCTTACCAGACCCATGAAAAGGCCAAAAATCAAGGTGGCTATGATGAAAAAGACGTAAGAACACCAAGCAGGAACTCCAAGGGTCACTGTGAAATAGTTGTGAAGATGCTGTAATCAGAAGAAAAAAGTAAAAAAAATATATTTATAATGAGGACTAAGAATGTCTGAATCTCCCTCTTTATCTATAACTCAAGTCTGCAAATTGTTTCTACTTATATGAGCCCCCACAAAGGTCGTCCAGCAGTTTATGCATCTATATGATTCTTCAAGAACAAGTCAAATTTTACAACACTGAGAATCTGAGAGTAATAATCAAGGTCATATGTAGTAAAAGTTATACTTCCTTAAAGTTCATGATCAAATAGAACTCTGGTAGAATTGGTTATCTAGTCCCTTCTTCCATCCTGAGATTTTTTTTGTCACTCTGTCCTAATAATTTATAACCTTAATTTTTACTCATAATATGGCATCCATAAAAAATTAAACTTCTTGGGCCTTTACCAATTTTTAAGTAGAACTAAATTACTACTTACGGAACATCAACCATTTAAAATGTCTCTGTGCTTCCTTTTCTAATCAGACTCTTATTATTGCTCTACCCTCACTCATCCTTAACAACTTTCCTAATCACCATAAAACCTGAATGTAATAATAGAAGAAATTTTCCAGTTAATTCATTATGAACAAATAAGATTTCATCGGTCTTCAAATAGAGTGCACATCCCTTCTTGTTTACTGTCCCCTGGGACTCTATTTGATGCCAAACACTAAAAAATAAGTGAGAAGATACAATCTTAGCTAGAAATTATTTACATGCTAAATCATACAGGAATTACAGATATGAGCCTGCCAGTCTGGAGTCAAAGCACATTTATATATGGACTTGCAAGAGCCATGCTGCCTCATGATGGCTTTGTGATAATCTATTTTAGGCTCTTACAGCTTTAAAAACATTCACTAAAAAACTAATAGTTTTATGATTTTGTTATGTCTATAGATAGTTTTATCTATAAAATTACTGGGCACAGGATGAAATGGCTCCAAGCTAAATGCCACCAGCAAGCAGATATAATGACTGAATGACTTGCCTAGAACTGATAAGGTTGATGAAAATGAGGCCAAGATTCTATTTTAATATTTCTCAAAACCTAAGTTACTCGACTATCTCCCATTGGTTTCTCAGTTTATAACTGTCAATACAATTAAATAATATATTTTATTCTGGCTTAATTCAGAATAATAAACAAAAAAGCTTGTTAACTGATCTAGAATAATCTGAGATCTCTTCTCTCCAATTTTTTACTCAGCAGTAGAGATATATCTAAAGACTCATCAAGTTTTTAAATACACATAATCAGTGTTCAATAAATATTTATTGAATAAGAAAAAGATACTAGCAAATCCTTAAACTATTCATAAGAAATGCAAACAACTCTTGATTTGAAAAACTGTCATCTGTCCTCTGCTGATGGCACTGGTCGTCACTCTGTCTTCAGCCAGGGCAATTATTTATTAAGAATAATCTAGGGCTTCCCTGGTGGCGCAGTGGTTGAGAGTCCACCTGACAACACAGGGGACAAGGGTTCGTGCCCTGGTCCGGGAAGATCCTACATGCCGCGGAGCGGCTAGGCCCGTGAGCCATGGCCACTGAGCCTGCACGTCCGGAGCCTGTGCTCCGCAACGGGAGAGGCCACAACAGTGAGAGGCCTGCGTACTGAAAAAAAAAAAAAAAAAAAAAAAAAATAATAATCTAGTATTCTGCAGCCCAAGTAGGCAAAAGAGGTATTTGGGATACAAAAGGTTGTTTCATTCAAATTCCGTTCAATGGAAGTTTTAAGATGCATTGCACAGTTCTCTACTTTAGGAAATTTTGTATATTGAACATAGTTTATTTATGCTTTTCTTGATTATTCAATGTCATCATCAAGATTAAACTGTGAAATGTGCCAAAGAATTAGAAGACATGGAAAGCCAGTATTCCTTTGTGCTGACCCATGGATGTATGAATTCTGGAACTTGCTTTATAAGTAATATCTGCCCATATAGTTGGAATGAATAACAGCATCCAGTTATAAGTCCTTCTGGACAGTGTCTTGTGCCCTTTTGCAAAATAAATGATTTAAGAAACCCTCAAGAAATTTTCTAAGTTATTTTCTAGGATTCAATAAATTGTGTGCCTTTGAATCACTGCATTCTGAGACAGTCTTAGTGCTTTCAAAAACATCCTCTTATTATAATAGGTTCCACTTCAATTTTCTTGTATCAACTCACTCTTTAAAGGATTTATTTGAGCTTCTTAGAGAAACTCTGCCATCTTGTGGTCTTTTTAGGTGATTATTACTAAAGCCTCATTAATCAAGTTGTGCTCTCACAACTGTAGCCACAAATCTTTACCTGTTTACTTTGTCTGAGTCCACGATGGTTTCAGAGTACCTTTAAGAGTATTAGGGTTCCTGGTACTAGGCACTTGAAGTTTTGCTGTATATATGTTTCCAAATAATAACTGATTAAAACTGATCTGGTTCAATTTTAGATTTCTGTGTTTCCTTTCGTTGCCAGGTAAAGTAACAGTTTTCACTTGTGGAAAATACTGACCTAGTTCAATATTATATATGCTCATTACAAGGAAGCATCCTGTTGTTTACTTATGCACGAAAATGTCGCCTGCTGGGCTCAATACCTTATACTTTTGCAATAGGTGACTGAATTAGAGTTAAGTTTTGGCTACATACATTTTGGCTACATACATTTGAACGAGAGAACTAAATGCAGAATAAATGAGAAGAATATTCCAACCAGTGGTCAGATGGATTTAAGGAATGGAGCCAGGCCAAGGTGTCCAGGGGTCAGAGGTGGAGCCTCCCCTCCCCAGGGAGGCCAGCAAGCCCTCTGGGATCTGAACTACTGCAGGTCAGGTTAAATCCCGCCCAAGGGCACCACTCATCCAGCCCAGCGTTGCAGAGTCTCATTCAGAGCTGGGCTGGCCCCAAGGGACAGAGAGCCTTTTGAATTTAAATCCCATCTGCATCCCAGGATATACCCTGAGGAGTTTGGGAATGATCCTTAAACCCCTTTCAGACACAGATTAGAATCCTCAAAATATCCTCCCTGTGTGGGAGTAGCTCAGAAAGCCTTCTCCAGTGATCACCAAGGGCTCACTTCCCCTTCTATGTTCTACCCTCTCAACACCTCCAACAAGACACAAATCTGCAGCCTCTTGTAGGCTCGAGGGGAGGTGACTTGTGGATGGGCACCATCTCACTGTAATATGGTTCCAGATATTTTTACAAACAACAAAAAATCCAAAAACAGTAAGAGAAGAGACACCACCATCTAAAACAGAGGGGGATGTTTTAGAGTTTTAAAATTCACTCTGGTTATTCTCCAGTCTAAACATTCATGGCCTTTAATTCTCATCATGAGATAACTGATAAATCATTAAATCTTCTCCATCACACAGCGTGTCCAATAAGTTACCTTATTGTAACTAAAATTTGCCATATGCCTGCATATTTTCCTAACAACAGTAACACTGAGGAGAGGTATTAACTTACATCCTGTATTAGCTCAGTAAGCAGCACAAATTCAACAAATAAAGTAATGCTTAAATACATTCAAATGCTAAACCTAGTTAACAAAAGTACACATTGTACAACTGTCATAAAACCCTATTTCAATCCTATCAACCGTGGTTAAAAAATAAGTGAAAAAAGATAAAGTATTCCTTGTTGACTAATCAGTGGAAAAAGTAAAATAATGATGACAACGATGAATAATGAATAAAAGTAACAAAAAAACAGTTCTCAAGTACATGATAGGCACCAGGTTCTATGCTAAGCACAGAACAACTGTCTATGGCAGGGAAAACAAATGGGTTGGGAAACATACAGCGGGTGGACTAGCAACCCATCCATGGGACACTGCTGCTGAGAAAAGACTGACTCCTATCTATCTATGCATCCACAAAAATCTCAGTATGGTAAGAGACTGTGGATTGGCATCAACAATCTTGCCTCACTGGCATTAGCCCCTCTGCATCTTTCTTTCTTCCCTGTTTTTACCTTCTTCCTCAGAGTCTTTACACTATTTTAGTTCCAGTGCTGTGTTTCTTCTGTTCACTGTTAATACAGTTGCACTACAGTTTTATATTATCTAGACTTGAGTTAAAAACAGATTATGTTCCCCACAATTACATACTCAACATTGATGTGAGGATCTTGGGCACAGGAGAAGAACCAGCTAAATAAGCTAACTGAGCAGCCAGGTGGTCAGCTAGGAGAACGGGCTTAAGTATCAGCAGTTCTGTAAGGACAAGGCAAACTATAGCTAGAGGTTGCAGTGGGAATCAGAGACTGATGCATAGCCAAGGACTGGGTCACACCAAGCCAGAGATCATACCCTCTGAATAAGAGGACAAGGGCTGAATTCTGAAAACACAAGTGGTGAGAGCCCTTCCCAGAGATTTGATGAAAGGCTGGGGACTTGTTTCTAAGAATAAAAGAAATTACAAAAGTTTGTCAAGAGGCTTGAGGAAACCAGATGCTGATACAGAGAGTAATACCAGATTTCTGTTATAGATATTTAAGGTAATGTGTACACATATGAGGAGACTAAAATAACCTACAAACCTACCATCTATATTCTTTTAGTCATGTACATCCCCACCCCGCCCCCCACCACACATACACACACAATCTACAATCAGGGCAAATGTATTAGTGACCCCAATAAATATAAATGGACTAACTTTATCAGTGAAAAGAATTACTTCTTGCTATATGCTTTTAAAAAGATTTACTTAAAACATAACAACAAAAAGGTTGAAAGTAGAAAAAAATATCCCAGGTATACACTAACCAGAGAGAAAAAATATGGTATTAATATTAGACAAAATGACCTAATAGAATGTAAAATGCAATTGCTGTTTGTCAAATTCTACAGTTTATCTTATAAAATTGTATTTTTTGTTCTTTTAAAAAATATCTGGAAAGTCTGAACATATGTATATATAAAATATATAAATATCATATATACTTTACTTCTCAGTCCTAATAAGAACATCTTAATTGGTTATTCAGAGATGGATCATATTCTATTCTCCAAATGGCCTTTTCTCTTAAGTCCAATGCATCCACACAGAATCCATCCATGCTGCCCAAGGCTGTGCACTGTGCCTACAAAGATAAAACATCAACTCCTGGCCTTGATGTGCTCCAAATGCCACACATCGTAATCATTTGCATGACATGATGAAAAACTGCAACTCCTTGTTTATCAGTCAAGCTATAAGAGGTCTGAGCAATCATTTATTTTCCCTGGTACTATCTTTGAAAATAAAACTACTCTTTAACAATGTGTGAAGGTCACAATCAGCTTCCATCTAAGCTCTTCTTAACCCTCAGAACAAATTCATCTCTTGACCTGCAGTTATAATAGATTCTGTGCTAAGATCTTGATGATGATTCCTCACACTTATTAATTAATCCTCTTGGATTAGACATTATATAGCTATAAGGTTTTCAGATAGCTATCAGAATATATGACTCCATCAACCTTTATTGTCAAAATACTGCAATAGGCTGAATCCCTTACTCTCAGTTCCTGGTTTGTAATTCATAATTCTCAACCTTTGAATAAACTTCTTGCCAATATTACGAAAATATCAGAAGAAAACCATATGAAACTCAAACTATCTGAAAAGGGAAAAACGTTAGTTATTGTTTAATATGATAAACAAATGTCAAAAAAAACAGTTAACAAATCTTAACCAAAAAAAGACTGAATCTAAGTTACCAATTTGCTTTCTGTTTTAAAAATTAAACAAAAAAAACCCTAAAGTAGGTATCTCACAAGGCAGGAAATATAACACAACTGAGAAACTAGGACACAAAAATTTGTTCTTAAATTTCCCTAAACATACAGTAAATGCATGAAAAACAGAGAGTCTTCATGAGCTCCCTGAATATTAAGTTCCAAATATGATGCATGACCTATAATCATAGCTTAGAAAAGACAAATATAGGGAGGGACTCACTTCTAAAGATCTTTTGAAATACTTTAAGGATATATATTTAATTTCACAGCAATTTTGTCAAATCTGGTAGGATTTATTAGTTCACCCTACATGTAAAGAGGAGCAAAAGCTTATGTGATACATTCAAGATTATGTAACAGTTCAACATTTTAACCTAAATAAGTTCTAAGCCACTGAAAGGACTCAGTGAAATGATACAATCACACATATCAGGGGCTCTCTTCCATAAAGGGCCACATCATAAATATTTTAGGCTTGTGGGCCATATGATCTCCATCACAACTACTCATCTCTACCACTGTAGTGTGAAAGCAGTCACAGAATACAAGTAATAAGTGCATGTGACTGTGTTCCAACAAAACTTTATTTACCAAAAAGGGTGGCCTGGCCCACACACAAGTTGGCTGATCCCTGACAAATATTTGATCTGTAGGGAGATTACAACAATGGGAAAATAAGATGAAGAGAAACCACATAAGCCCTTTCAGCTTTGTTAAAAGGATTCATTACCGATCTAAGAAAATATGACTTTGACACAGTAGTTACAGGTCTCTGTCCAATTTATGTCCTTAGAAGGACACAAAGACACACTTCCACTGTGACCCCATGTAAGAGTAGTTCTGTGACTTAAAAAGAAAATGG